>NC_134404.1:255327670-255627670 GCF_038048845.1 Mixophyes fleayi | reverse complement strand
TTTCGTTATTCCAAATGCGCCCTCTTTCCGCAGGAGGAGGCGCTTAAAAAGGCTGCCACCACTGGACTCCTATACCGGCATCCAGAACTGGGTTTCTTCTGGGTAACTGACGCTGCTAGCGTATCTCGTTGCTGGTGTATCTGGGCTGGTACTCCTGACCTCTTAATATGGATCAGGAAAGTTGCGGATGGATCCCCCCTGGCCTATCACACTGACCAGGGCTGCATGGATAGGAGGCTGTCCAAACCTCAGACAGCCAGAGAACGGATTAGGGTCTAATCTGCAGGTCACAGGAATACAGCAATATTGAAGATGTTTTCAAGCAGGTCTTTGAAGCAAGATGTTTATTTGCTCTCACTAGTTAGAGGTACCAGTGATCAGGTCAGATGTTGAAATCAGAAGAACAAGTTTCCCATACAAGCTAGTGCCTTTTATACAATTTAGACACAGGCTATTTTTAGCATCAGGATATAACATGTTTACACAAACATGGATTTACATGCATTGCAAAGCCACTAATATTTACACTTGGCTATGAATTTCTTAAAAACCTTGCTGTGATATACTGGATCTTATTTCAGAGGCAGGAGACCCACTAGCAAGTCAAAAGGTTTGACTGGCATGAATACTTCAGACAGTCGCCGAATATACATTCCCAAAGAAAAAGTACAAACCTCAAAACAAGCCATTTCCTCACATCACAATACACAAAATCCTTCGTAAACAAAGGCTCATTGTGTCAGATACATACATCAGAAATAGGCATTTGCTTTAGAAAGGTTAAAAACAGAAAAAACGAATTTTCTACCCTGGTCTCTGAAATAACAATTTCCTATCTCAACATTAACACAAATATCAAACAAAAGTGCTTGTGCAATGATATAAATAAGCGCCCTGTGCTATTTCCTTTAAATAAATTCATACCATAAGCTATTTATATGTGATCCAGTGACAAATAGGTTAAAAGGAAATCTTCTCACCAATATCACTTACTTTCCGAAGGCGTCATTTGTTTAATTTCTTGTACCCTATCCTTCTAGTTATAGACCATTTTCTGAACAAGTTAAATGTCCATATTTCAACCTTTCTATCTTAAAATGTATGTGAATGTATATACTTGTATTTTTGGGTTCTTAAAAGACTGAATAAAAAAAAAAATAGAAGTTTAAAAAAAATAAAAAATAGTTCAGGAAACCAAAAGCATTTTTACACAATTATATATGATTACAGTCCAAGATTAACATTATGGATGTTTATAAAATGTGAAGCTACCTTGGAATGACACTGCAGAATAGAAAACAGCACTTCATGAATTGCTAGAAACACGCTGTAGTATTCTTCAGCTCTCAAGTGGTCAAGCGGCACAGTTAGGAGGGTGCTGAATGAGAGTGTTACATGGTGGAGATTCATTAGATCCATTTCTCCTCGTCTTAACAACAAGGCAAGAGTGTCTAGTAAAGGCACAACGATACGGGAAAGCAGCAAACGGTGCTTGGAAGCTTCCATGCTGAGAGTCTGCAAAAGATGCATAAAAAAAAAATAAGTTATACTCTTTCTAGACACCATGCAGATTTGCAAAACTATTATGTATCAAACCAAAAGAGAAACTTACACAGCAAGTTCTCACAAAACACATATGTATTTTTATAAAAATCAAATTTCTACATTCCCCTACCCATAGGAGGTAATTATGGCATCACACACTCACAATATGGCAATTATTAATTATTTAAGTTCATCACTAGACTACATCTGACATTCTCCTCACCCATCTAGAACCGCCTCAGTCTATCTGAAATGCTGTAGCAAGATTAGTCTTCCTCACTACCATTCCACATCTGCTGTACCATTTTGCAAATCCCTACACTGGCATCCAGTGTTCTGTATAATCCAATTCAAAATTACTCATCTTTACCTACAAAGCCCTCACCAGCAGCAACCTCTTATACATCTCAAATCTTATCTTAAAATACTCTCCCTGTTGAATCTCTCTCTGATCTGCTCCTGGCCTTTGGTTACCATCTTAGTCCCACCTACAAGACCTCTCCTCTTGCACTACCCATTTATGAAATTCGCTACTATGACAAGACAAGACTCTCACCAGCCTTCAAATCTTTAAATTCTCTATGATAACCCATCTCTATACTAGATCTTACCCTACGCCCATCTGTGCTAGCCACACTAATACACTGTCAAAGCTGTCCCAGTCTCCACTCAGCCTCACGCGCGCTCCTTTTGTTTCAGCCATGCCCTCTTTCAAATAGAATGTATTTTCTCTCGTGAGCAAGGTCCAAATTTACTTTTTTGGGGGGTGGATCTTTTATTATGCATGGTTTGACAATAAGATAAAGACACATGGCTTCACATATAGCAGCAGTAGGAAAAGAACAATTACACACAATGTAAGAAAAAGAAAAATGAATCAAGAAGTGACTCTACCTTAAATAAAAAAAAATATGATAAATTAACATAAAATATAGGGCAATAATCACTTGTTAACCTATATATTTGATGGTATTAATTTTCATTCTTGGACTGAAAAATGCTAAATTTAACTAGAAGTTGAGTATTCCAATCCACGGTTGTTGAATTTAAAGGTGTTCGAAATGCATGCTTTATCATAAACTGAGCGATAGATCTATTGTCTGCATGAGCCACATTGGGTGAACACACCCTTGCAGTACTCTGCCTCTTTTTGCACACCCATTCCCTCCCCTGTTCTACCTCTCCAGTTGTAAGGAAGAGCAAATGCTAGATACGCGCAAGTCTGCATTGATGCATATGATCCCACTAGCATAACTGTGCAACTCAACATCAGGCCCGATGTAGCCAGTCTAGACTGGCAAACATGGTTTAATGGAGACCTGTCACTTGTAGTCACGGATATTCAGAGTAAAAAGATTAACTTTGGTAGCTATCTTGAAAATATGTGGACATGGTTTTTAAGTAGGGTTGTGGCGTGCGGTGGTAATCGGATTACTGATGACCACCATGCCGACAACCGTGATTCCTACATAGACCAGCACAGGGTGACAGGCGTCTACGTGACTGTAGACCTGTCTGGCACTGCAGTGTGACGTAGGCGCGAATTTACTTCAATGGTAATTTAAAGCGCCAATGTCCGGACCCTGCAGGCTAAGTGTTAAACCAGTTATCCTGCAGGGTCTGATTTAAATTACCATTGCAGTAAGTTGCGCCCACGTCACACTGCAGTGCCGGACAGGTCTCCAGTCGGATTCGTCGCCTGTCACCCTGCGCTGGCCTCGGACATCACCCTCGTCGTTTTTCAGGCAAGTCTGCTTGTATTTCATTCGTCTTCTTTTCCCATCAGATTTTTATGTAGGAATCACAGTTGTCGGCATGGTGGTCATCGCTCACCCGTACCCAACCCGTGGTGTGGAAGAAGGAGAAATATTACAGACCTTTATGTTTCATTGGGCCAGCTTTAATCATAGCAGCCAGACCAAAAGCTGGACTGTGCGGGTCTGGATACTTTTCATAAAGGCAGAGCTTCAAAAAGAGTGATAAGTTTATGGTCTATGTGAATTCTTTGGAACTGTAGTACAGCACCTTGAGGGAGTTAGAGGCTTTAGGTTGATAGAAATGCACATTACAAATAAACCTGTTATAAAAATTATTATAAAAAATACCCCATTTAAAAAACATGTATAGTGTAATGATTTTGTTCCTTAAAACACATTCATATGATGTAAAAGCAGTCCTGTTAATGTACATAATGCACAAAAACTAGAAGATTACACAATTTCAGAGCACTAGGGATAGTCCTTGTTTTAATAAGCCAGTGTGTAATCTGGCATATCCAGAAAATTGGTAAGAGAGAAAAAGGCGCACTTCTTTAAATTAATGAAATGAAATGGCAGCCAAGGACACACATTTCATTCATTTAAAGAAGCGAGCTTTTTTCTCTTTCACAATTTTCTAGTTTGCTTTTATGGGCGTTGACCACTCCCTCCAGGTGCTGAATGCTTTATAAGATGGAGGTTCAGGGAAGGTTTTAAATGCGATACCGTGAATATAAATTTGTATCACTAGCTTAGGTACTCACCTACAGGAGATGCCTTGACATTGGCAGGTGAGCTTAATCCCAATGTAGCTATATTGTGCACAAAATTCTCCTTCATTTATACGCCAATACAGTGATTTATATATTGTTTGTGAGCGCCGGACAACAACTTTCTTTTGTTTCCAGAAAATTGGCAAACTGTAAATTGTAAAAAATTCTAACCATTAAACTCCCTTCAATAACAAGAAATATGAGTACTTGTGACAGGGTCATACAGAACTCACATAAGAATGCCGAATGAATCACTCTTCTACAGCTTGTTTTATTGTTCTACACAAGGTAATTTTCCAAACAGTCACATTGGGACCCCCACTAGCCAGGGTGGGGGAAGCCTATCAATCTACAACTCCACATTAATAGTTAATGAACTCATATTTAGTGGTAGTTTTCAATAATACAGAGAAATATCATAAAATATATTCATATAGAAACTACTACCAGTGAGCATCTGGCTGCAGTTGTGCTAGGAGTCTGTGACCATGCCCATAAAATAGGACAGGTTTTCAAAATAGCCATTTCAACAAATTTACATGTGTAAAGTGTACCTACAAGCAGCAGGTACAACTCTATAGTTACAAACAAAGATAAAAGTTGTTCTTTTTATCAAGGTACTTTGTCAAGGTACAAAGTTGGGGAGCAGGTAAGGGTTAGTTACTTTATTTCAACTCTCTGGCAACTCTGAAGAGCAAAATAATCTAGCAACTCTTTTGTAGTATGGTGTGATAATCAAGTGTACATTACTGAACATTATTTTGTTACAATGACCCATTTGATTTAAATCTACAATCACTTCGATCAAAATGGCTATTATAATAAAATAATGTTCAGTAAGGAGGGAATGTGTGTGATGTCAGTTATCAGGGATGTAATGGTGTTTGAAATGTTCTATGTGATATCAAATACATAATTAAATCTGTAGTTTGCCATGTGATTTTATGAAACACGCCAGCAGAAAATTCTTGGGGGTGCAAACTTAACAGTAGACTTTTCTGTCTGTTACAACTTTGTTAAAAATACAGTCAAGGATTTATTTAAAGTCTTTACAGTTTTCACTGCTTTTTCTATAGCAGGAAAATGATATCACATTAGCTCAGTTACAACTCTTCACATCTAAAGCACACCTAAATATAATCCTTGAACTAGAAAACTTTAAAATGCCACCCCTCTCATCCCTGTCTAATAGTAAAGAATTCAGAAAGATCATCACACATTTGGCACAGTTTTATCCACCGTTCATAGCTTTTTAAACATGATGGGGCTGATGCAGAGTTGGTCACAAAATGGGCATACATTACTTTAAAAAAAAAAAAAAAAAGTGCATACAAAAACAGCGTATTTCCGCCAATATGCAGAGTAATACACATCTCAAGATGCATATGGCTCAACTACAGCAGAATATGCACCTGGTTTAAGCCAAGTCATCATTTTCATCAACATGTACATGCACCTGCTCTCTAGCAGGTGTAAAAGATAGGCCTCATAACAAGTATACACAGTCGTTTCTGCAGGTCTGCATAAGCCGCATTTGGTGAACACGCCCTTACAGTAGATTGCCTGTGTTTGCACGGCTTTTCTCACCCTTTGTCATCCACTATCAACATCTTCGGATCCCTGGTTCTTGCACTGTGCAGATCTACTTTGTAGTTTAGCGGAGAGGCCATAATATCTATCTCGGACTGCTGATCCACCTCTCCACAATCTGTGGATGGAGGGGCCATTCGCCCTGTGATGTAGACTCAAAAACTTGGCCTCCCAATTGTTCACCCGTGATAAATATATAGATTGCTGGGACATAACATTCTGCTAGAATTGCATTCTAGAAAGTTCAAGAGTGGAAGCAGGCAAGCTGCACAGCTTCGATACAAGAAACTATTCTTCCCATTAGTTTCACGCATTTGAAGATTGAGATTTGTCCTAAAGATAACAGAGCTTTCACCTGTTTCTGAATGGCCAGTATTTTCTCCTCTGGTAGGAAGACCATTTGACAAATTAGTGTCAGAGAGGAGACACGCAAAAGTCATGCTCTGGATTGAGAAAAAAAATGGACTTTTGATAATTTATCACCAAGCTATGCAATGCAAATGAATCAAGAGAGGAGGGTCAGAGCTCGCCTTTATAAAGAAGGTCATCCAGGTATGAAACAACAGTCATCCCTTTAGAACTAAAGACCTTAAGACGACTGTTTTTTGAATACTCTTAGTTTTGTAGCCAGACCAAAGAGTAGTGCTCTGAACCGGTAATGGGATTTCTCCACCGCTCACCTGCGAAGGGGCTGTCCCTCCAGATTAGGATAGGGAGATTCTTATCTTTTATGTCTATAGAGGATCGAAATTTTATCAGACAGACTCCATCCTGATGGTTTGAGTATTAATGCAAAACCTCCTGCATTTCTGCAACTTGAACTATCACAACAGGCACTGAATGGACCCCTGAAACGCCAGTCTCTTTGCTCGGTCTTTCAAGAGGGGTGTGGAGAAGGACCACTTGGGTGGAAGTGCCAAAATGCAACCTCTTTGTTTCATGCCTCCAACCCACCTGTCCGAAGACGACCTGGGGGTAAATGTATCAAGCTGAGAGTTTTTCGGCGAGTTTGAAAAGTGGAGATGTTGCCTATAGCAACCAATAACATTCTAGCTATCATTTTGTAGAATGTACTACATAAATGATAGCTACAATCTGATTGGTTTTCCAAACCCGCCGGAAAACTCTCAGCTTGATACATTTACCCCCTGATCCAACATGGATCTTACTGGGTGAGGAGTGATCCAGTCATGCAAGCTGTGTTTCAGTGGACTTGAAACAAGAATATCAGCTAGGCCAAGCAAGGTTACCCCTTTGGTGACCTCCCTGTGGAGCACAGGACGGGCCCTCGCAGGAGTTCCTCTTGTTCTCTACGAGAAACAAATGCACCCGAAACTCTGGTCTTTTGGTATAGGAGCATTAACTGGGAGAAAATAGCTTTTTCTTCCTGTGGCCTGACAGATGATCCTGTCCAGTTCTGGACCAAAGAGGACTGTTCCCTCAATGGACAATGCTTTCAAAGGTCCTTTTAGACTCCACATCTAACTTCCATGTGCCAAATAAAGTCAGAACTCAATACACTAGACCAGAGAAAATATAGTGACAGAACAGAATGGTACAATAAAAATTCTAGTAAGAGTCCGTACTCGATACATAAGAAAGGATACAGTGGTAAATTCCTGAAAGAGAGCACATCCACATACCACACAGCCTAAATTAAAGAAAAGCAGGATCCCAAGTGGAGAGAAGCAATTAGAGCACTGAGTGACTAACGGTGGGCTTTCCATGACAAAAGCCGACCAGACTGCGGGGAAAAAAGCACCGCCGCCCCGCCCCCATTAGGTTCAGTCCAGCCATGGCACTGCCCTAAAGCAAATCCCCTTGCAATTGTTCATGGTGCCGCACTTACTGTGCGCAGCCCGCACCTGACCCATGCCCCAGCTCCTGGAGGATCCCTGGTTGTCGTGCTCTCCTTGTCATCCCTCTGCTCCTCTTGCAGAGGCAATATCATACACAGCAGCCGGGGCAGAACGCTGTCAGTCCAATCGTAGCATGTCTGAAAGTGACTGTGGTTTATGTGTGCTGCAGCTCCTATAGTGCGGTCGAGGAGCTGCAGTGCACAAAGTTGCTGTCCTTAGAGCCCTGATATAAGCAGGGAACTAGATGACCCCTCTGGAGAGGCAGCAGAAAACGCTACGGAATTTGCTGGCGCTATATAAATAATTGTTAATAATGATGATGATGATGAAATAGTCTATTACAGCTCTCATACATTGTAAAAGTATAAAAATAAAATTAGACCCAATAATAGGAACGTGTCATACTACATGGGAACTAAAATTAAACTTACAATGGATTGGTTATAGAGGGGTAGGAGTCAGCCAATCTAGTTTTAGTGTAGATTAGTGCCATACCACCAACACAGTGCTATCTATAACCATGGTTAGCAATATCCCTAAAACTGGAAAATAAATAAATATTGTATTTTTTATACAGTTGTGCATGAGAGCTTAGGTAATAATTTATTCAATTTGTTAAAATTTTGCTATTTATATTTACTTTTCTAGTATAATGGATAAGGGTCTTAAGAAACTCCATTTTCCACTACATTTAAAAAAGTAAAACCCACACAGAAAAGGGCTGACAATATGGACCTGTATGTTTTTATGCTATTGAAATCTACAGAAATGTAATCCATACAAAAAAGGAGAAGTATTGACCTTGTTAAATATAAACTTAAACCTACTACTGGTAGGTACTGTATGCTTTAAAACATGTCAAATACTTGCCATGACTTAAAAACCAAGATACTTTATGGAATGGTGACAGACACTGTCCTTAAAGATTTCTTTTTTTATTAGAAAGAAACTGACATCACTGGATGACCCATTGTGTTTCAAATAAATGGAAAAATTCTAGTGAAATATAATGGTCATATATATTCAACAATTCATCACTTTAGATGAAACCTGAAGGCTTTTTCTTTTATTATTTAATATCTTGTATGTGTTGCAATAACCTTGACATGTTGTGTAAGTGATGTCATCACTGACATAACGAAGTCATTCATGAAATCACATAATTAGTACACCAATAGGGCCATTATGATTGCATGCTACTTTAACAGTCCAATGTATTGTGTTTTTAGCTTTGGACAGAACCAATTAATGTATTTAAATGCAGAAGAGCTCTTCGATCTTTGCTTAATGAAATGCTTGAAACCTACCACCAGTGCGGTTGTAATCTGGGAAGCTGTAAACCAGAAGAGTTTCCTTTTGTCTTCCTTTAACGGACAACCAAGTAGTAGTTTGGTAAATGTGATGCCAGCAAATAGATCCTGCAAAACACAATATGGCACACAAAAGAGTGTAATCAGAAAAGAGCACAGGAATGGTACACACAATTTTGCGCAAAGATACTATTAATGTGAGACCCAGCCTTTAGCGAATTACATTCCATTTTATTACTCTCCTTTTACAACTGAAATGCTAGGATTTTTTAGATTGGAAAAATGCCCACTGAAATAGGAGATGAGAAAAGATTAAAACGGAGTGGACAAGAAGGTGGATTAGAGAAAATCCTTATTGGATTTACAGGTCAGATTTTCATGTATAAACATTACACCCTGGATTGCAAGCATAAATATGTACATGGTATGAAAATTTAAGTAAAGTTGTAAAAGCTAATCGATGATCAGTTCTACAGAACAGTAATATTACTTCAACTTAAGGCTTCAGCTTGGCTCAGTTATTATACATCAATCTCATTATATGAGCAGGGTCGATCAGAGAACATGAAGATATCAAGGTTTGAAGAACTAGCTCATCAAAAATTATTATCTTCAGGACAGAATTGCTTAGTCATTGCATAGGATAAAACACTTTTATAACCAGCAATTTCTGAATGGGCTAAATTAGTTAACCACGTTGTTCGATAAAAAACAAAACAAACTCATAAGCAGAGAGGTTTCCTGCAATATACAATCCAGCTGTGGTACCCACAGAGCTCAACTGTCATTGCTGTTTCAACATCTGTTCAGCTGTTAGCATCTGTTTGGCTGCTGGACCCTCCGCACCCTACTGTCAGCATCCTCCTGGACCTCATCGTGTCAGAGCGACAGAAACAGTCTACTCCATTAAGCCCAGCCAGCGGTCAGTGAAGTATCCTTCACCTCTTCCATTGCCCCACACAATTTGAATAAATTGTTCTTTTCTTCGCTCTCATTACCTACCCTAACTAAATACACATTCATTTACATCTCTCCATCATGCACCTACTCAAATTACAGACTATTTACTGTCACCATACTTCTCTCCAAACGCGTTTCTTTTCTCCATCATCCTATTCCTCCCTCCCTGATTAGGATTTCCCTTTCACTACTTCGCTCCTCGCTTGTCTGTACACATGAATAGTTGTCTCCTGGACACACCATTCACCAGCCTACATAAATAGAAGTAAACCTCACACCCACAAATCCTTCTCGCATGTCCTTTCTCACCCTGCTCCTTCTCATGGTTGCTGGTGATATCTCGCCTAACCCTGGGCCCCGCAAAATCCACATTATTTGCTCACACTCCTCACTGCCTCCCAAATCTTTCTATCTATCACTTACTTCCAATTCTGCCAACCTTATCCAAATATCTCCACTACCCTCTCTTCCCTTCTCCTGTGCACTACGGAACGTCAGATCTGTTTGTAACTATCAAAGTCGTATAATTGGATGAAAGAAAGTATATGGATTAATATTATTTAACCGTGTGATTGCAATCAGTACACCACGTGTTACGTGTCATGGCGCAATCGCATGATAAAGCACGCACGCATACACTTGCACTGTCACATTCATTTATATATACACTTCATATTTATAATGGTTCCATTCCACAGTCGTTTATGAGCAGATGTTATTTGGTTAATAGTTATATATTATAAGGTTATTTGTACACATTAGTGATATTTTAAGTTCAGGTCATGGGAAGCATGTCATGTTTGCATACTCTAGTTATCGATGATAGGGAATAAATGTTTAGAATGATACTGTCTGTGTAGTGTAAATAAACTAGTTTAAACTGGATTCTTGGCGAGAAAATCGGAGTGGATTTCCTGGAGAGCTGACCCCTCACCTTTGGATATTTTCGTTTGAACTGGCCTATGAACTGCACTACACTGGACCCTCCTGAAGCCTGGACCTATATAAGTAAGTCACATCATCTGTATTGTTTTCTCTGTATCACTAAGTGTATATATATACAGCTCCCTGGGACCAGCTAAAAACAGTCATCACCGACCACAGTCTTCTGGACTGAAGGACTATCTAGCTGGATCCAGCAGAGCGCAGCGTATGTATGTATGTATGTATATATGTATGAATGAATGAATGAATGAATGTATGTATAAGGTATCGGCTGTACTTTACTTATTTATTGAACTGCTAAACTTTTGCTAAATAAATTGCTTGTGCTTTGGAACCACAAAAATCGCTTAGACAATGCTTATTGAAAAACGATGAAATTACTTTAATAATTTGGGGGCTCGCAGTTGGTGGTTATGCTGCCAGACGATACGCAACATATACGAATTTTGGTTCCTCAATAATGGGTGGAGTGACGCGTCATATACAGGAAAGAACGCAATGTGTTCAAACCCTGTTGTTCATTCTGTGTTGTGAAACCGAATGTCTGTTGCATAATCTAAGGAGCGCTAACTTGAATCTAGAGACAAGAAAATTGTTTCTTTTTATTGTAGTTTTGCGTTTTAAATGTTTTGCATTGCATAGCGTATGTGTACTTCCTGTATTGCGTATGTGTACTTCCAGGGGTGTTGCCACGTGTATAAACAGTCGTTTTCATTGTCTTGTTACATATGTATAGCATAATCGCTTGTAAAAGCCTCTGAAACGTTATTACTACTGTTTGGGAAAACGGGATTTATACTTACGATAAATCTTTTTCTCCGAGTCCATCTGGGGGACACTGCTTAACCATGGGGTTAAGCAGGGAGGGGAGGAGTCTGGCACCTAAAGAGTTAACTTTTTCCTGCTGACAGCATATCCCCCCCCCACCAATTCCCCACATACCTCAGTTTGATTACCAAAACCCTAGGACGAGAGGCCAATCAACCAAGACACACCACTCAACAGAGGGGGGGAGTGGAGAGAAAAGAAAAACAACGAACAAGAAGGGTGGGATCGCAGTGTCCCCCAGATGGACTCAGAGAAAAAGATTTATCGTAAGGATAAATCCCGTTTTCTCTTCCATCCATCTAGGGGACACTGCTTAACCATGGGGACTTACTAAAACAACCCCTCTGAAGGGTGGGACCGCTCTGATCTCCTTGCACGTAGAACACTACGGCCAAAGGAGGCGTCCCCAGACGCAAACACATTAAATTGGTAGAATTTCGTAAAGGTATGGACCGAGGACCATGTGGCTGCCCTGCACAGCTGGTCCACCGTTGCTCCATCCTGTGCCGCCCAAGACGCCCCAACCGAACGGGTAGAATGGGCAACAATATGCTTCGGCACAGGGAGATTAATACGGACATAAGCCTCCCTGATGGTTAGGGTAAGCCATAGTTTGCTTAGATGCTGGCCATCCCCGTTTGGAAAAGTCAAATAATACAAATAGAGAATCTGTCTTACGTATCTTTGCAGATCTCTTAACATATATACGTAATGCCCTCACTACGTCCAAACATTTATTTGTCTTTGTTCCAGGGGTCTGAGGCTCCTCTCTAAACACTGGAACAACTATTTCCTGATTAATATGGAAACCCGAGACCACCTTAGGGAGAAAGGACGGAATAGTCCTTAAAACTGCGCTGTCCTTATGAAAAACCAGATAAGGTTCTTTGCAGGATAAAGCTCCCAGCTCCGAGACCCTTCTGGCCGAGGCGATAGCAAGCAGGAAGACTGTCTTCCATGTTAAGAACCGCCACTCTGCTGAGAGTAGAGGTTCAAAGGGAGGCTCCTGCAACATGCTAAGGACCAAATTAAGATCGCAAGGTTCCGCAGGATGTACGTAGGGCGGCTGGATATGAAGCACTCCTTGTAGTAAACTCTTAACATCCGGAAGCTCCGCCAGCCGTCTGTGGAAATACACTGACAAAGCTGATACCTGAACCTTTATGGTTCCTAATTTAAGCCCCGCCTCTAAACCACACTGTAAGAAGGCGAGAAATCTAGCCAGACCAAAGGTTTTAGAATTGTAAGACTTCTTCTTACACCACTTATATATATATGCCAGATGCAGTGGTATATCCTGGCCGAAACTGGCTTACTGGCATTCAGGAGAGTGCCTATTACACCCCCCGACAACCCTCTCGCTCTCCACAGACTAGATTCAAAAGCTCTGCCATTAAATTCAGACGGTTGAGACTCTGATGCAAGAAAGGTCCCTGTCAGCAGATCTCTTCGTAGCCCTACTGGAGTTACCAGAACGACTGGTCGATCCCCCGGAATGACCCTCCACGGGATCCTGTGGGGCAGATTTTACCTGAAGCCCCAGTGGATCTCCTGTTCTTGCGCAGAACTCTGGGACTTTCCTGTCTTTTGTTCGGTTGTTGTCCAGCAACCACCAACTGAGAATTTACTTCCTCCACTGGTACCTCGAACAAAGGAAGGCTCCTTCCTGCTTCCTCCGAATGTCCCACTGAATATGTATGGAGTGGAACCATGCGCAGGGTAGGGTCACGAAAGATGTCACCAACTTTCTTAGCAGCTTCAAGGTCCTGAGCCCTGACAGCTTCCTGTCTGACAGGACCCTGCCTATCCACTCCCTCTAGGACCTTAACTTGTCCTGTGGAGAAAACAGTCTGCTGCGTACTAAGTCCCTTAATAGTCCCAAGAAACTGATTCTTTGACAAGGGCTCCTCTCTGACCCTATTATACTCCAGAAGTTCAGTTCTAGACTGAACGCCCCGTCTGGCTTTAGCAGCACGAATGGGTTTGTTTTTTACTAAAACCCCTTCCTTCTCTGGTACTTCCCAGCCTGTGCAGCTTTGTTTAACCGAAGCAAAATCGACAGCCCTGAGCTCTTTCTGACTTGACAGAGGCCAGCGAAGTACCAAAACTTGAGATGAGCTGGCCCCATGAATCCTATCATGATATCCTGGACCTACTCGTCCGCCGAGGACTTTGTCTCCTGCTGGGCGAACCCAAGCAGCCGTCCTCCCACCCCACCCTCTGTAACCAGAGGCGGGTGGTAGTCATGCTGTTGGTCTATCCAGCAGCTTGGCAGAAGAAGCTCTTCGTGCTGCTGGGGCAAAGGATGACCTTCCTCTTCGGGACTTTCTCCTGGTTTCCACGGCCCCTGGACTGGTAGTCTGGCCTCTGCCAGACCCGCCCCCGTAAAAAGGCTGTCTGAAAGAGATAAACCTAGGCTTAGCCCTAGGTTTTGGAGTATTTACAGGCAAGGACGTCTTCTTACCCCCTGGAGCCTGTAAAATCCAGGAGTCCAATTCTGGACCAAATAGCATCCCACCCGTATACGGGATGGATTCTAACGACCTTTTAGACTCTGAATCCACATTTCCAAGTCCTTAACCATAACGCCCTTCTCGCTACTACAGCTGTAGCAGAAATAGACAATGACATGGAGGCTGACTTGTGGGCCCCTTCATATACATAGCCTGCTGCCTCCCTTAGCTGCATGGCCAGGGGTAATAGATCTGAATCCTGCAGAGCAGACTTTAACTGCCCTGCCCAGGCTTCCATAGCCCTAGCTACCCAAGTAAAGGACAACGCTGGTCTGAGGCTTGTACCGGCGGCCAAGAAGACCGACTTCAGCAGGGATTCTAATTTTCGGTCGGGCGCTTCCTGTAAGGCCGCTGACCCAGGTACAGGTAGTGTAGTCTGGTGAACCAATCTCGCCACAGGCGCATCCACCTTCGCCACCTGTTCCCAACGGTTCATATCCTCCTCTTGAAGAGGATACAATGCGCCAAACTTCTTTGGCATAGAGAACCTTTTATCTGGATGTTTCCAAGAGGGCTCTACAATATTCCTCAACTCAGCTGAGGGAGGGAACCTGACCAGCTGCTAAGAAGCTTTTTTAAAGAGAGAGCGGTCTAAGGACTTTGTCTCTTCTACTTCAACAAACCCCAGGGTCTGACGAACTGCTTTTACCAGATCGTCCATGCCCTGGTGCCTAGAGTTTCCTTCTGACTCTATAATGGATAAATCTGAACCGTCCAACAATTCCCCTTCCTCCTCTGAGGAACTCTCAGAGTCCGACACTGGCCACAGAGCCTTAGCTGGTCTACGTCTTTTGATATTACGTCTATGTCTGGGATTCTCCAGTAGTTGGTTAAGTCGGTCCAGGCCCTTAGCCACTGCTGACCAACCCACCTCTCCTATCTGGGATACCCCTAGGAGGGCCGGGGAGGGATTTAATCCGACCCCTGGGGAAAATGACTCCTCTGTCATTCCTACTGTTATACCCTGAGAAGCCATAGATGTAGACGGGATCTCTACTGGTTTAGATAACAGATTTACAAGGGTATTAACCCCTTGTGACAAGGTAGCCGCCCATTCAGGAGGATCTACCGTTAGACTGGCGCTGTCTTTAGGCTGTAACTTCACAGGAGCCACAGTGCAGCCAGCACAGAGCCCCACCTGATCCAGCCGTTCACTTGTTAATTTAACATTACACTTTGAACAGACACTATGTTTGGTGCGTGTTTTATTTTTATCTGCCATCACAAGAAAAGAAAAACTGAATCACGTTTCAGATACACAAACACCTCTCCAATAATCAGGAGATACAGATTAGGTTATTTAACATATCATAGTATTTCTAATAAAATAAGACAGGTTTGGAGAGCTTTATAGTTTTCTTTAAACAACAGTTCTCTCAACACATCATGTCTTATAATACACATGCATACACAGAAGAAAACAAAGTGATACTTAGCGGGGAAGATATGTGTCAACAGTGCACTTCTCTCCAAATGACTGCTGCATCTGTCCTCTTTTGATCTTCCACGCACTCACTCAGCAGGGGGGGGGGGGAGCGGTGTTCCTCAAACACATTCCCCTGCCACTGGTTCTCCTTCTGTGTTTCTCTCATTAACAGCGTTTTGCCCTTTCTGTATCTTAGGAAAAAACCTGTTAGAATGTGTTCCCCGTACAGCGCTATCACTAGCGCGCCATCCTTCAAGTATCCACTGCCATCCCATAGAAGGAGGGAACTTGGTATGCTCCATATGGCTTCTGGGGAACATCAGCAGTAATGGTGCTTTCTGCCTAATGGCAGCGCCCATCCTGTTATCAGCGGGGAGAGTCTCTTGCCGACTGCTTCCCGCTGTGAGAAGCGTTTCATCTTCTCTGTCTGCGGGGCCGCCCCCAGCTGACAGGCGCTTCTCCCACGAGTCAACTCAGTTGTACACAGAGCCACACGCTGCTATCAACAGAAAAAAACTTGGAAAAGTAAAGACAAAACCTATTACCAGTGAACAGTGTTCACTGTTTCTTGGAGCTCTTCTGATGCGCAGCCCTTCTCCTAGGGCACCCAATTCAAACTGAGGTATGTGGGGAAATGGTGGGGGGGGGGATATGCTGTCGGCAGGAAAAAGTTAACTCTTTAGGTGCCAGACTCCTCCCCTCCCTACTCAACCCCATGGTTAAGCAGTGTCCCCCAGATGGATGGAAGAGAAATTGCTTTTATGCACAGTGTATATTGTGTGATTTTGATACACGAAGAGTTGATTTACTGTTGAAAAGAGACAGGGACAAAGGTACTGTTTGAAAAGAGAACAGGGTATTGATGTAGTATACGGTGATTTTTGGTAGTATATGGTGTGATTTTTTTGTAGCATTCGTGACGATAAGTAGTATACGGTGTGATTTTTTGTAGTATACAGTGAATTGAAGACGTATACGGTTTGAATAGGTGGTGTACAAGGTATACGGTGAAAACAGGTTTCTAAGCAAATGTTACAAATGGTTGATGAGGTTAAGGAAGGCCAAGTTGGTTCGGCGAGGTATCTTATGTTTATGAAATATGGCGTGTACACAATAGCATATTGCGACAAATGGGTCAAGATGACCAAGGATTGTGAGAGACCTTTTCCAAAGATCGGTAGATTTAATTCAGAGGTGTTGAATAATGTTACAGATAAAGTACGGTTGATTAAATCAACAAAAGCGAGAATTGAACATGACGACTGTTTAAAATTGTGGCAACGTGAAGAGTACAGGTGGCAAGGGAGTGCGCACACAACGGAAATAAGCGTTGCAAACTGTGAGAAACTGAGCGCAAGCGCACCCTCGCCGCCAAATGCAGTTGGGGTGGTAAGTACAGCAGATACTAAAAATATAACCAGTAACTTGTATCCTATAACAAGTTATGTTAATGATAATGTATCAAGAGCAGAAGGTGAACCCACCGTCATTTCGGCCATTGCTCATGCTAGTAACATGCAATAAACACCACACGGACAAGGAAAAGGAACGGTCCTACCAGCAGGGGCAGAGGCTGAAATTGGTGAGAATAATGTAGAAATTAATAGAAGGGGGGACATCCATTATACTGCAACAGTAATTCCAGCAACTAGTTCAGAATGTAGTGATTTGGTAGGTTTACATCCTGTCCGCACAATAGCAGTTCCCAATGGGAAGGCGGACAAAAATGGTGTAGTTCCCATAAGACATGTAGCAATGCATTGTCCATGGACTATAACTGAACTGCGTTCAATTACGTCTGATTTCCCATATCCTAGGAAAGATTTAGCCAAGTGTCAGAAATTTGCTAGAGATTTAGGTTATACACATGAGCCAACTAATAAAGATTGGCGAGTGGTGTTTAGGGCCTATGTTCCTCCCAATACTGATATACAAAAGTTTATTGAGGATTGTATGTTGGAGAAAGAGAAGTCCTTAACAGAGGATGATAACCATGAAAATATTAAATGCATAATCTCTCATTTGGCGATATACTTTCCTGTGGTAGTGGACTGGAGTAAAATTTTCACTATCAAACAAAAGGTGAAAATGCAGAAGACTATTTTTCTAGAGCTCCGATAGCAAAGGCCAAATACACTGGGTTATCAGACAAAGGATGATGTACACTACAGGGAGGTAGCTGTTTCAGTCTTAATGGATGGCCTCAGGGAAAATTTGAAAATCAGGGTGCAAACGTCATTACCGAACTGGAGAGGAATCACTGTAGATGCTCTCAGGGAGTCCGCTATAGAACACGATAGAAATATAAACAGAAAGAGACACTAAGTGATAGGTTAACGATGGCAAGTATCCAAGCACTAGAGGGGCTGCACACACGACCACAGTATAATAACACCTGGTTTAAGGAAAATAAACATGAGATGAGGAAGTGTTTTAGATGCACTAAAACAGGACACCAAGCAAGGAACTGTACAATGACAAGAGCGGAAGCAAAGAGACTTGGGCCACCGATGGGGGAATCACATAGATACCCACAGAGAAGGTGCACACAAGTTTCAGAGGTTTCTCAACAGTTGCCGGCACACCTCATAGCAGCATATACTTTGAGGGAAAACTATAGTCAACTTTAAAGTTCAGGTCATACCTGTAGTCCTACAACCAGGTAGGGTAAATGTTATTCAGTGGTAAGTATCAGTATGCAGGTTTAGAAAGAAATTGATTTAAAAGTGTATTTTGTTATTGCTTGTTTTAGGTTGTCTTGCATTTACTTTCCTGATCGCTGGCCATGGTAAGGAATGAGAATGTTTGTTTTCAAATAACAAAGAAAAATAACTATCTTGTTCTTTTTCCATAGATAAGGATAAACAAAAGAAATATAGCTTAATAATTAAGGGAATTGATAGAGAAGTACAAAATCTTCTCTTGAAAGACAAACAATGGATCATTGTAACTCTTCTTTATTTTTAGTGGCTCATGATAATTTGTTTGGCAGAGTCATTATGTAAAATAAAATGTGTACATACCCTGATCTGTTTTTATGTATTTCAGGTAGAAACACATGTGAGATACAAAGTATGCGTAATTAATGGTTCATTTTGCACTTCTCTATTATAGTCAGGTCTGTCGAAAAAGGTATGTAGTTATTGTGATACAGAGTTCCATATGAGCCAACGATGGACGACACTGGATTGGATGGGTGACGTAACCCCCAGTTAAGTATGGGGAGGGGGTCATAGTTTAGTGAATAGCTAAGGGGATTAGTGGAATAAGTAGAGCCATTTTCACATAGTGTCCAATCCAGCTGTCACGTTTGCTGTAAAATCTCCTTTTCTGCATTTCTGCTTGTTTTCAAATCCTTGTGTTCTTATTATTTCTTTGCTTTCCTATTTCACGGTCTTTACATCCCTTGTCAGTATCTATATATATTATATATATATATATATATATATATATATATATATATATATATATATATATATATATATATATATATATATACACACACATATATATACACACACATGTCATCAAAAGTTTTATCCCAAACAGAGTTGAAACTCCTTCAAAAAGGGCTAAAATTTGCCCCAGTAACTAAATTAAATTTATTTAATCTTTTTGTTGATCTTAATAGATACATCAGAACCCTTAGTAGAAAGCGATATTTTGCATGCAAAGCTATTCGAAAAATGGAGATCGAAGCCTCCCCTATAGTTTTGGATGTGAATGATCATCCAGCTTTGGTGTGCTTAGAGTCACTCCAACTCCTGTTCAAATGTATAATATTAACTCCTCGTTACACACAGAAAAGTTCAAGAGGAAATCAAACTTTTATCCCCTCCAATATAAGGGGCCCCTGATAGAAAGTTTTTACAGAAAGACCATGGAGGACTTCAGGGTACTATGTGAGAAATCAGCGCAGGAACAAGTTAGGGACAATTTAACATCTCTTGAAAGAAAGGCTCTTACCAATTTGATGTCAGCATTATTATTAAACCTGCCGATAAGGGCGGGGGTCTTGTAGTTCAAGATAGATCCGACTATTTGGAGGAAGCCACGAGACAATTAGGAGACACTCAATTTTATATGAAATTGAGTAGAGATCCCACTGGGCCATATCAGCAAGAATTAAGGTGTCTACTGGATGACGCCATGGGAACAGGTGCCATCACGAAGGAGACCTTTAGTTTTCTCTATACACAATTTCCTGTGGTCCCTACATATTACCACCTGCCCAAGATCCACAAGACCCTTTGTAAACCACCGGGCAGGCCCATTATATCGGGCATAGGGTCGCTGACCACTAATTTGTCATCTATGGTAGATTCTTATCTCCAACCGATTGTCCCCACTCTGAGATCTTATATTAAGGATACAACTAGTTTTCTTAGGATGATACAAGATGTACCTTGGAAATCATCGTACCACTTTCTTACGTGTGATGTGACGGGCTTATATTCTAATATTCCACACTGTTTAGGACTCAATGCAGTCAGGCTTTATCTCGAGAAGCAGGAACAATTGGATTCCTCACTCTGTCATTTTTTACTGTCGGCGATTCAGTTTATTCTTCATCATAATTATTTCATTTTTGATTCCACATATTATTTACAGATATTGGGGACGGCTATGGGGACCAGGTTTGCCCCGAGTTATGCGAATCTCTACATGGGAAGATTTGAGGAGGAGTATGTGTGGGATTCGATATTCGGGGCGAACCTGGTCCTCTATGGCCGCTATATAGATGACCTTTTCTTTATTTGGGACGGGGATTCACAATCCATATCTAGTTTTGTTACGCATTTGAATTCTAATAAGTATGGATTAAAGTTTACTAGTAATTACCACTGTTCCACTATCAATTATCTTGATATTACTCTGAAAATCCATCAAGGGAAAGTTGTCACTGAGAACTACTCGAAAGAGGTGGACTCATGTAGTTTTCTACATTTCAATAGTAGTCACTATAGACCTTGGAAGGTAAACATTCCAAAGGGTCAGTTCCTCCGTATGAGGAGGAACTGCTCAAGAGAAGAGGACTTTGTAATACACTCGGCTAAACTCTACGATTCTTTTGTCGAATTTGTTACCCCTGTCAGGTTCTGAATAAGGCATATGAGGAGGTCGCGAGGCTCGATAGATCCAGTCTTTTAAAACAACCACCTAAGTGGCGAGGTGAGGACAAATCCTTGGTCTTCGTGACCAAATTTAATAGCCATGCGAAGGACATTAAACAAATCGTAAAGAGAAATGCCTCTATATTGGAGCTTGATGAGCATATAAGCCATCTTATTAAGAAAGACAATATAACAGTGTTCAAAAGATCTAAGAATCTTAAAGAAAAATTAGCCCCTAGCTATTTTAAGGGAAATACCACACTACTCCCTGTAGCCAAAATTCCAAATGCCGATAGATGGCTTAGTAGAGATAAGGGATTCTATAGATGTGGAAAACTGAGGTGCATTTCATGTAAATACGCTGAACATAGAGCCAAAGTCTTTACATCCTTTTCATCAGGTGATACGTATCCGATTGAAAAGGTTTTAGACTGTCAATCAACATACGTGATCTACATGATCAGTTGCAAGTGTGGTATGCACGATAAGATCTTTAGCAGTGCGTTTTTCAGAACATCGTCGGAACATAATAAAAAATGTACAAACCCATACTTTGTCAGCACATGTAAATCGATGCCAGGGAAACAATCTGGGAGGTTTGACCATTAGAGCTATTGAACAAATTGATATTACTAATAGGGGAGGTGACAGATTCAATATACTTTGTAGAAGAGAAGCCTATTGGATCTTCAGACTCAAAACGCTGTCACCATGTGGTCTCAATGACTGTATTGAACTTAACAATTTTTGAGATGTCTAGGTATCCTTATGTTAGGTATCCATGTAATTCATTTAGGATGTACTTATTATGTGATATGTCCCTGTCATGCCCCATCGCATAGATGGGTTGAAGTACTTCTAGAGGACACAGAAGTTTTTACAGTCATTCCGATTTATAAGTAATTATCATATATGTTTGGTTTATTCCAACATATCTAATAGTTATGTACGTACGTACGTACGTACGTACGTACGTACGTACGTACATGTGCATCCAATATATATGTATGTATAAATATACGTATTTCTATCTACAATTTTGATTCTCTATATGGATTAACGGTGCACCAACATAATAAAATATGATACAATAATAAAATAGGATAACAAAATATGATACAATATAATGTAACATTCATTGTTGGTGCAAGGGTATTAGTCAGATTGGCACTATTCCATTTATTGACATGAATATATATATTTTTTTGGCACCAATGTAGTAAGTTGTAGGTGACCTAAGTTATTTGTGCTGTACATGTTTTTCTAACTTTTGGGATAGTCTAATGTTTCTATTAGGATTAATATAATTCCATATGAAAGTATAAGTTTAGTGGAACCAGACCCTAGACATTGATCTGGCGATTGGATGGGCTATAAGTTTATGTTAGGTGATTCCATTTTCTGTACATTCATGTTGGTATTTTTGTCTAGTTTATTTATATATTCTTTATATTTTTTTATTTTATTTTGTACCCACCTTATTGTGGGTTGGTTTATATTTGAGTAGGGAAACTGAGTCATCTAGGTACATTTATTTTATATATAGATTTATATTCACAATATAGTGGATATCTATATACAGGAATTCTTATTCCTGGTTATGTTATCTATATTATGAACAGAGACCTTTTTATATTTATGTATATTTGTTCTAAGTATTGAGGTTCTCATGCACCTTGGAATCAATATATTTTGGCTTTATTGAACAAATCTGGAAGCTCTGATGACGCTGTGCAAACCAGCTGCCAATTGGAGAATCAATGGACTGGAGGGTTTAAATGCTGAAACTTGAGAACCATAGGAACATGCTTCTGATGAAACGGCATCTGCCGAGAAACGCGTCAAGCAGTTCATTATCGATACTTTTATACTTTGGAGAATATATGCTTTTTAATTTTTGGCACATACCAACCCCGTGGTTTTATGTTCAGCAGCGCTTGGAGGAGGACATAACAAGATCGGCTTGCGAGTGAAGTTATTCGTGATCACTTTGCTAAAGAGCATCAGCTATATGTTAATTATGAAGATCTGCAGATGACCATGCCGAACATCTAGCATAAGGTACTCCCTCCCACAAAGAGGTAACGCTGCAAGCGCTTCGAGGAGGACGCACCAGATCTGCTTGTAAGTAGAGACATTGTGACTATACTATTAAGGAGAAGCAGCTGTATACTTATTAAGAAGGCTTACATCAGACCGCGCTGAACTTTCAGCATAAGGTACTCCCGATAAACAGAGACAACGCTCTAAGTGATAGTGTTTACTATATCTAGTCTCTATGAGACGCTACACCGTCACTTTCAAAGTGGACGACAGAAGGAAGTAGCGCTTCGTAGCAGGTGTGTTGTATATACACATGGGTTCCTTTAATATAGCTCTAAAGGCATGCATACATATTGGTGTGAGTTTTTCCATATGAACAGTGGATCATGCTGAATAAAACACAATAACAAAGGAATTCCTTGTTTATAGCGAATTGTTACTACCTTGT
Organism: Mixophyes fleayi; assembly: GCF_038048845.1. Classification (NCBI taxonomy): domain Eukaryota; kingdom Metazoa; phylum Chordata; class Amphibia; order Anura; family Limnodynastidae; genus Mixophyes; species Mixophyes fleayi. Next base: position 255,604,559 of record NC_134404.1, on the reverse strand, counting down.
AGCTATACAACCTTGTTTGGATTTTATGATATCATCTAATTGGCCTAATTGGAGCTGAGTGAATACTAAAGGACCCTATCCACATTACGAGGTGTTTGCTCTTTTGAACATTTATGCTGCAATTAATATAGCACTTTCTCTACATAACAAAATAAGAATAGAGAGAGTATTTTTATCTGCCAAGAATTTTTTCTATCAGCGCTTTTATCTCTATTGATTTTCTACACAGGTGCATTTGCAGTTATATGATCTTATATTGATGCTATATATCTGAATGTGTCTCTTGGGGTTGTTTATGGCCATAAACTATTGTGTATTTATTGTGCATTTTACTTTTATTTTTATTAAATACTTTGTGTGGTTTACCTAGCGCTTTTCTCTATTCTCTTGTCAGTATCTCACTATTTTCTTGTAAAGAGATACAAAAACACGACATTTGTGACATTAGACAGACAGTCAGGGATACACACACTAGATTGACATAAGTCACGGAAGCAGCCAGGAGTTTGTCTTTTACGTGTATAGAAGCTGCTGATTTTAAACGGAGAGGTTTTTGTTGTGGAAATAGAATTCATGTTTTATAAATTGCATATCTGCCTTTTGTCTCCTGTGCAAAGTGTGCATGCATATATATATATATATATATATATATATATATATATATATATATATACACACACACATATATACACATATACACACACATACATATACACACACAAAGGGTGGGAGACAGGAGACTAGCTGAAAGTAAATTAAGTAGTCATACAGATATGCATATCAGTGTAGAACACTGGAGTAGGATTTTTTCCACAAGACCTGACAATGTGAAACCCTACAAAATGTAAAATTTTCATGTTTTATATTTTTTCACTGTTAGACATGTACTGGATACTTTTATATTTGAAGAAAGTGTCAGATAGACCACTTTGCCCTTCTCACTTAGCCAAGTAGCTGAATGTGTGAATTGAAAATGGCATGTGAGTTGGCAGAGGGAAAATCAATTGACATACATTGGTCTTCAGCATTTTTCTAGTCTAGGGGGCGACGTTGAGGCGACTGAAGAACTTTTTATAGCAATGGCAGTACATGAGTAGGACATTACATGGAGGCCTTATGACAGCGACACAGTTACTAACTGAAGTAGCTTTTAGAAAAGTTCACACTTAAACACACGACTGTACATGACTGTCTCACCAGGGCGGACATGGTTGTCAAATAGACAGCAGGGTTTTATGCAACAGCCGACAAATCTGTTTTGTTTTTCGTTGTATTGTTTTAAATTGTGTAAACACACACACACACAAATTAGCTAATATATAAGATTTATGTTGCCTGAAGAATAAACAGTCTGGAAGGTGTAGAGATGCGGTCAGAAGTCTGCTGGACCCTGAAGAGATAAACAAGGTAGGCCTGTGGCTCCCAGAGTGCATCTTCCAGGCCTAGCTGAAGAAGCACCTGGTCTGACTTGGCTGGGTAAAGAAGGTATGTGCAAGCTGGTAAGAGCATACTGTATTCATCAGACGTTTCTTCTCAAGCTAGTAGGAGGGCAATGTCCTGTCATACCAGATTGAGAGAAAATGTCAGGAAGATAATACAAAGAGCCATCCCATACCTCTCCTATAGGTGGACTTTCTTCAGGTAAAAACAAATCCATTTCATCCAATTACCACATTGCAGGATCCTCAAGTATGCACTGGTTTACCGATGAAATATATCTGGGTAAAGGTTTATTGAAATGTTTCTAATGTATTGCTGTGTCATACTCAGGGCTTTTGATATTTGATGTGGTAACCCTAGAGTTATAAAAGGTGATAGGGGTATTCAAGCTATTGGCAATAACTGTATAATGTATAGTGAGTTACATATTTTTGATTAGCCACAAACCAGTGGGAAAATAAAGTAACGGTACTAGCTAGAATGAATTGAATAGAATGAGGGTTGAAACTTGATTGGAGTGGCTGGTAGCTTTGGCCACTAGTCCTCCCCACTATCAAAATCACTGCTAAACTGCCTCTTAACCTGTTGTCTTTTGTAAGGTTTTCGACTTTTTTTTGGGATGAGTTTGTAATGGAGTGTTCTAGGCCTTAAGAGGAAAAGCAAATAGTGAGACAGCAACTGAGAACGTTCAAAACACTGTCTCCTGAGGTGTTACACTAACTGTCAAGATGTTGGACTGGGAGAGTAAGTTGTGGAACTGTAATTTCCTATGCTCAGGTTGTTTGACAGTTACCAAGTGTTGACGACCTGCATCACATCCTTAGGGGTAGCAGAGAGACACACCGATTCCATCCAATGCAGATGAGTCAACACCCAGAGAAGGTTCCAGTTACACTCGTGAATCTGTTCTGGGAGACCCCAACTGCAGTTAACACCACTTGAGCCAAGGACTTCACAGAGACAGTTGTCCAGCATGATGTAGTAGTTTTTATTCCTGGTTGTACTGTCTGTGTTTCTCTCATCTCATTCTCTTTTCAGGACAGTCAATTCTTTCAATTATGAAAAAGTGAGAGAGGCTGGTTCAGGTAGTGATATTGAGGAGTTGGGGATGAAGGAGAAGGTGTTTGCAAAATCGGTCCAGCCAATAACTATTCAATTCAGGGGTAAAGAAAAATTTGGAGAGCTTGGAGAAAGCGCGAGGGGCTATTGTCTAAGGAGTATTATGTCCGCAAGTACGTTGATCCTATAATTGAAGAGAGGTGTATCCAGTGCTGCCAGTCCAGTAATATTCAGACTTGAGCAGGCATCCTTGAGAATGATTATCATTCTTGGGTGGGTAAGGTTGTAGACCAAACAATGCTGGGTGTGCTCTCAAGTGCCACAGAGATTATACCAAGTAGGACTAGTTCTCTTTCCACTAAATATTCCTGAGGTACCCAAACTATGGCGTGGGAGGTCACTAGGGGAAAGGTAAAACAGCTAGGTTCCTTAGTTTGAAGTCTCCCAATATTTGGCAGGCCGATCACTGTTTCACGTACAAAGAAACTTGAGTATTGGTAGACTAGGAAGAACAAACAGACAATAGCCCGCCCCACAAGTGTTGATGAAAAGAACTGTGGACATTATTAGAGTGTATATACTAACTCAAGCTGAAAGAGTTCATATATGACATTGTTGATACCATAGGGTAATGCTATTGGTGAACATGCATTATTTAAATGTTGTCTGAGCTAAAAGACATGCTTGGGACAGATGAACATGTTAGGCATGAAGAACGGTTGTAGGCTATTCTATATTGTTGAAACATGTTCTATTGCACTCTTGAAGGGCATACAAAAGGTTATCTCCAAGCTCCAGAGGTATATGTTCTTTAGTAAAAGAAAAAATTGTTTCTAAGATTAGGACTCTCTTTTATGGTAATCTGTCTGAGATCTACAAACAGAGTGGTTATACACAAAGGGGGACTTGCATTACAGAGCAATGAAAGGTGGCACTGAGATCCTGCATATAAAATCTTTAAAATGATAGTTTATTGTACTATCAAAGGGTGGAGCTGTCAAAGTCGTATAATTAGATGAAAGTATATTGATTAATATTATTTTACGGTGCGATCAGTATACCACATGTTACGTGTCATGGCGCAATCGCATGATAAAGCACGCACACACTTGCACTGTCACATTCATTTATACATATATTTCATATTTATAATGGTTCCATTCCACAGACCTTTATGAGCAGATGTTATTTGGTTTATAGTTATATATTATAAGGTTATATGTACACATTAGTGATATTTTAAGATCAAGTCACAGGAAGCATGTCATGTTTGCCATCATTATAATCCCAAATTTATTCGCAGTTGTCCGGTTCATTCGCCGAAGGGATTGCACATTGCATACTCTAGTTATCGATGATAGGGAATAAATGTTTAGAATGATACTGTCTGTGTATTGTAAATAGACTAGTTTAAACTGGATTCTTGGCAGGAAAATCGGAATGCATCTCCTGGAGAGCTGACCCCCCACCTTTGGATATTTTTGTTTAAACTGGCCTATGACCTGCATTACACTGGACCCGCCTGAAGCCTGGACCTATAGAAGCAAGCCACTTCATCTGTATTGTTTTCTCTGTATCACTAAGTGTATATATGCAGCTCCCTGGGACAAGCTAAAAACAGTCATCACTGACCACAGTCTTCTGGACTGAAGGACTGTCTAGCTGAATCCAGCAGAGAGCGCAGCGTATGTATGCATCAGTATTGACTGTACTTTACTCAGTTATTGAACTGCTAAACTTTTGCTAAATAAATTGCTTGTGCTTTGGAACCACACAAATTGCTTAGACAATGCTTATTGGAAAACAAATAAATTACTTTAATAGTAACACATTTACATCCATCCATGTCACGAACACGCTCCCAGCTGCCGTGACTTTGGGGTGTTTGCTGTATGAGGTCACACATGATTTCAGCCCGCAGTCTCTCTACCCATCACACAGGGTTATAGACCTAAGGAATCGTCCCCAAACACAGCGCTTTCACACCCCCAGACACTTCAGGTTTGCCACTATCTATTGAGTATGGGCAATAGGACCCCAATATACTGTCCCACACTGGCACACAGGCTTCTAGTTATCCACAAACTAACAAGACCCCACACCAGCACACACAGGGTTAACTCTTCACACCTTCAGACTGTTACACAAATGTAAATACAAGCACACACAGCTTGTTAAATCAAATGTATCAACAAATCACACACTGGCATTCCAAGGGTTAACCTGGATGAGCAATCTCTTCTAAACAGACTAATGGATCCTTTAGAGTATCAAGGACGCAACTTATTAAATTATAGATTTAATATACGAAAATACAGGGCATTCAGATATAAAGAAAAATAATGAATAAACGATTATTATATTGACATAACAAGCAAAAACTGTTTAAAAAAAAAAAGGATTACATTCAGATTTGCACTTACATGAATGGCATTTTAGCCAAGGGAAATTGGCTAGGAAGATGGACAGCTTTTCAATGTAACTTGATTTCCCCAAGTCTGACGATTTTTCCTTTCCACACACAGGTTTTTAAGCAAACTCCAATGGGACGGCATTCACAAGGACAGTGTGAATGCTAATGTGGGGGCGAAAATGTCTCCTGGGTGTCACCTAAGGTTTGTTCAAACTATTCCTAAGTTTTGTTAGTAAAATTATCCTAAAAAAATTCTTTGCAAAAACACCGTTGAACGCGCAATAAGATCAGAACAAGATACCTACAAACACACTAATTTGAAACCAGAGTGAACATTCTACCCACGACAAGTCAAAGGGAGTCTCATTGATACCTTCGAAACTTTAGTTCTCAATGATATCAGTACTATTAAACAACAAAAACACAAGGTAGTCAATTTAAAACAAACAGAAATAGAAGCACTAAAAGAATTGCAAGACATGAGGAACATCATCATAAAGCCAGCAGACAAGGGTTGGGGGATAGTCATCCTAAACATAGATGACTACAATTCAGAGATGCATAGACTGCTCTCAGACACGTCTACATACAAACACCTTAAAACTAATCCTTCCAATGCATAGTTCGGATGAACTGAAATCCATTCTGATACAAGGGAGAGATTTGGGAATTCTAAACAACAATGAATTCAATTACTTACACAATCCAAACCCCATAATTCCCGTTATTTATTACTTACCGAAAATACATAAAAACCACACCAGCCCACCAGGAAGACCGATCATTTCTGGAATCTGTTCCATTACTGCCAATCTCTCCCATTATATAGACACCTATCTACAACCATATGTGAAACAGCAGCAAGCTTATCTGAAAGACACTACACACATTTTACAGCTACTAGAAAAAATAACATGGCGTGATAGTTATTGGTTAGTTACATGCGACGTAACTTCCCTATATACGGTCATAAAACATGAATTAGGCATTCAGAGCATCAAACACTTTCTCAGTCAGGACCGCAGCACAGACAGCAGACAGGTAGAGTTCATCCTTAAAAATATGGAGTTCATTCTCAGGCACAATTTCTTTTGGTTTAATAATGAATTCTATCTGCAAACACAAGGGACAGCCATGGGCACCCGATTTGCCCCCAGCTATGCCAACCTGTATATGAGTTTTTGGGAGAATGAATATATTTGGTCGGACAGTGGCTGGGCGGCGAATCTGGTGCTGTGGAAGCGCTACATAGATGATATTTTTATCATCTGGGATGGTCCTGAATCCTCCCTCCTTCAATTTTTATCCTACATAGACTCCAACGATTATGGGTTAAAATTTACAGCAAAATATAGTCAAGTTTCTGTCGAGTTCCTAGATCTCGAAATTTTCATCCTAAATAACACAATAGCCACTAAGACATATAGAAAGCCAGTTGATGTAAATAGCTACATCTTGTCAAATAGTCATCACCATCCGCAATGCCTGAAGAGTATTCCCTTCAGCCAATTCACAAGAGTCTGACGCAACTGCACACAACTGGATGACTACATCACACAAGGTACCCAAATGGTTACAGATTTTCAACAAAAACAATGACACTCATCTAGTGAATAAAGCCTTTGAACAACTAAAAAAATACCAAACGGAGCTCTCTATTGAAGTATAGATCAGATGACATGTCCAACATCTCAAGAACTGAATCCAAAACCAAGGACCAGATATACTTCATATCTGATTATTCAAATGGAGCCAATCAACTGAAACATATTATTAATAAACATTGGCTCATTCTATTGAAGGATGAAATAGTAGGACCTTCATTACCAAAACACCCCAAAATGGTCTTTAGGAAAGCACCGGACCTTAAGAAACCTCTGGTCAGAAATCACATTAGAAACAATATTACCAATAATGACTGGCTAACTAATGCAAGTAAAAAACCTGGTTTCTACTACTGTGGGAAGTGTATCAACTGCAAACCCCTGAATTATAGGTCCACCACACCTCTAAATTCCATGCTTCATATAATAACACGTTTCTCCATAAATTACTTCATCACGTGCGACACCAAAAATGTGGTTTACTTCTTACAATGCCCATGTAAAAAGCAGTATATAGGTCGCACAATCAGACCTCTAAAAAATCGGATAGGTGAACACATCAGAAACATCAGAAGTGGGTTTGACAAACATCACCTCTCCAATCACTTCAAACTTGAACACAAATGTGATCCCACTGGATTAAGCTTTATAGGTCTCAAACATGTACAACTCAACTGGAGAGGTGGGAACAATATCAAATTAATCAAGAAAGAGGAGTCAAAGATGATTCTCCTTCTTAACACTCTCACACAGCGAGGTTTAAATGTGGAATTTGACCTATCTATATAAATAAGTACATTAATGAAAGCTTGTTTAAGTCCTTTATTTTGTACAGATTTGATGAGGATGACAATTGTTGCTGAGCTTGCACCCCACTAACCTCCCAAAGGTGATATCTCTGTGTTCCCTACGATCATAACACTCTGGTATGCCCAACCTCTGCCGAACTTAGAAGCCAAGCAGAGTGTAGCCAGATCAGTACTGAGATGTGTGACCACTTGGGAATATCTGATATAGTAGATAAACATGTTGAGAATACTATCCCAAAGGTGATGGAAAGGTGGGTGTGTAACCAGCTAGTCATCAATCGTCTGTCAATATGGCAGTAGAAAATATACAATTACCTTATGATCCATACAAACGCATGGTTGTACATGGCCATTCAAATATCTCTCATCAACACATGATTACATGTGATTAATTTATGACCATAACAACTTTTTATACTGTATGTCAACATACTGTGTGTAAAAATAGCATTCTATCTGGTTTGGTATACACCACAATTATAAGTTATAGTTTAGTTTTCACTATAATCAATAATTGATACCCATACATATATATAATGCTAATTAATTGTCATAATGCATCAGTCTGGTCTCAAACTCTAAATTTAACTCATATCAAACGATTTTTATGATGTTTGTTCTATATCGATACTTGGTTTATGCATACAATCTAGAATGTGTCTTTTTATTAGTGTTTTAGTCATATATTTATGTGGCCCATATTTCTGTGGACAATCAGGAGCACTATATAAACCTACATCTGTCATCAACATCCACGATCCCCTGAGGAAATTCGCCTGAGCGAATGAAACGCGTTGGGACACACCTACCTAGTGACGTCATACCGGAAGCTACTCTGTGCATCCCACTGTGGAACGCACGCCGCACACCACTACACGCCGCTAGGATCAGTGCCTGGATGGTCTGCTTTCTACACGGCCAATACCATCTCTTATCAAGCTGGGACACTTATTCACCCTGAATGCCTCCAAGATTTATACGATCAGGACATTAACTTGGCCATTTTAATACTTGAGTCCGAGGACTTGTAACTAGCCGCTCATACTCCATCTTCGATCAATTCCCTCGGGGACTTATGATATCGGACTCACTGTATCGGACAGTATATTGGGTTACACCAGCTGCAATATTGCTGTTCGTCTTCCATTGTTCAGTGGTATTTATTATGTACCAATGTATCATTTGTATTTTATAACTCTATTTACATGTAATTGATGTGGCCGGCACACATGGTTGTTTATTTTATTTATTAAATGTATGATTTTATCTGCACACATTGCATTTATACGATCAATTATCATAATCCAGGTAATCAGTTTCCCGCTGGTCACAGTCAACATACATCTAGGATTGATTTAATCTATCTAATCAACCTATTTATTCAATTTTATTAAACTCTAACATTGACAATTGTCACCGAAAAGGAGCAATTGAGCGCTCACTTTTACACTATTTCTACTGAACAGGGAAGGGATTCCCCTTTTAGTGAGCAGCTCTTGCTACCTCTTAGGAATATTTAGATATGGAGATAGCGCTCTACTCTAAGTTTTGACCTTTCTTAGCTTTCCTCAGATATCTCCCAGAGACATAACTTTCCTCTCAATAAACAGATCATAATTTCCCGCACATTTAAATACCAAATATGAAGAGATTACAACAATATCCAATATCATCCTGAAATACATGTGACTATGGCTGTTCCCTGTGTAGTTGGTATCTATGTTTTAAAACACTGTTGTGGTTTTTTCCCTCAGTACGGAGTGGCAGAGGGATTTTCTAAAATATGAAAAACTAAGGCCTTTCCTTTGAAGTTCATATTTCTATATACCTGCATAAAGACCATGCAGATTTTTATACAAGAGTCTCCAAGATTCGCACCTAGGCATATGGCACTCCAATTTACACCCAGGGGTTAGTTTGTGTTACAACCCTATTGAAAGGAAGTCAATTAGCTAGGGAAATCATGATCAAATACAATGGATGTCTGTGATCTTCATATCTTAAGCTGGTCTCTTCACAAAGTGTTTGCCTAACTCAATTACCTCCTACTGGGCTCATTTGGTCACAAAATTTATCTGAGTTGAAGATCAGGTTAATTTATGTATCCATGCAAAGTTTTATTTTGGGCCCTGACATTCAATATTCTATTTCAGCATATCAGATTTATGCTCTCATCCTGACAATCCATAATATATTCATTTCTAAATCCCTTAACCTCATTGCCATTACAGAAACCTGACTCACCTCTCTCTCAGCCACACTCCCAGACCCAGAAACAGACAAGGTGGTGGAGCAGACATTCTACCCTCTCCAAGTTGCACCTTCCAAGTCATACCCTCTGAACCCTCACTCTCATTTTTTTACCTTTGAAGTCCACACTATCCGTCTATTTTATCCTCTCCACCTGCGTATTGCTGTCAATTATCGCCCCCCAGTTCCAGTTTTCCAATTCCTTGAAAACTTTGTGGCCTGGCTCACTTATTTCCTATCCTTTGCCCTGCCTACACTCATACTAGGTGATTTCAACATTCCCATTGATAATCCCACTGTCTCTTCTGCCACTAAACTTCTTTCACCTCGTTTGGTCAGTCCCAATGGACATCATCTCCTACCCACTGTGATGGGCACTCCCTTGACCTTGTCTTCTCCCGCTACTGCTCCATCTCTAGTTTCTCCAATTAAGCCTTCCCACTCTGACCACAACCTCCTTTCCTTCAGCCTCACCTTACCTCATGCCCTTCCCCCTGCACCCAAATACACAATGAAACCTAAGTGTTCTTAACACAATCTACTTCTCATTTTCACTAAAATAACTATATTCTCAAATTATTGCATTGCCCTATCCTGATCAGGCTGCCTCTTTTTGTAACAAAACATTCACTTCAGCCTTACACAATGCAGCTTCAGCTACTACATATAGTCTCCGACAATCCAAACCCCAGCCATGGCTCAACAAACAGACCCACTACCTGCAAAAGTGCTCCCGCACTGCAGAGTGCCACTAGAGGAAATCTAGTTCCTATCGGGATTTCCTCCACTATTAATTTATCCTTTCATCTTACTGCCCTTTCAAATGCCAAACAAACATTCTTTAAACCTCTAATATGCACCCAGTCTTCTAACCCTCATCGCCTCTTTGCCACCTTCAACTCACTTCTCTGTCCACCTGCACCTCCTCCTCTCTCCCTGCCCATGATTTTGCCGCCCATTTCAAAGACAAAAAGAACACCATTCGACAAGATATTTCCTCATGCCAAATTCCACTCATTATAAACACTCCCCAATCCACCCTTAAGTCATTCTCTCCAGTAACTGAAGACGAAGTCTCTGCACTCATTATCTCACCCTACAACCTGTCCACTCGACTCTATTCCCTCCCAACTACTCCGCTCCCTATCCTCAACCGCATGCCCATCTCTAACTCATCTCTTCAACCCGTCTCTCTCCACTGGCATATTTCCATCCTCCTTTAAACATGTGCTCACCTATTTCTCTCCTCCCCTTTACCTCCAAATTACTTGAGCGATTAGTATACAAACGCCTGTCTCACTTTCTCTCCTCTCATTCCATTCTCGACTCTCTGCAATCAGGCTTCCGCCCCCAACATTCCACCGAAACTGCTCTCACAAAAGTGACCAATGATCTACTTACTGTAAAATCTAAGGGTAATTTCTTCATACTCACTCTCCTAGACCTCTCTGCTGCTTTTGATACTGTTGATCATCCTCTTCTCCTACACACCCTTTACCTCCATTGGTTTTAGGGACAGTCCTTTCCTGGTTCACTTCCTACCTATCGAACTGCTCCTTTAGAGTTTCTACCTCTGGCACATCCTCCCCTCCACTCCACTCCCACTATCTGTTGAGATTCCACAAGGCTCTGTTCTTGGCCCTTTACTTTTTTTCATTGTACACCTCTTCTCTTGAGGCACTAATTCGCTCATTTTGCCTCTAATACCACCGCTACGCTGAGGACACCCAAATCTATATCTCTTCCCCGACCTCTCTCCTTCTGTACTATCTTGTGTCACCAACTGTCGACAGAGACAGAGACAGAGACAGAGATATATATATATATATATATATATATATATATATATATATATATATATATATATATATATATATATATCTCCACAACGCTACCTAAAGCTCAACATTATCAAAACAGAACCTATTATCTTCCCTGCTGCCAGAGTCACCACCTGCTCTCAAATCTCCCTCATTGTCAATAACACCAGAATTTCCTCAGTCTCCCAAGCCCGCTGCCTTGGTGTCACACTTGACTCCGCCCTCTGCTTTATTCCTCACATCCAGACTCTCTTGCAGTCCTGTCGACTTTTTTTACTCAATATGCTACCAAAACACTTATCCATTCTCTCATCATCTCCTGTCTTGACTATTGCAGCCTCCTTCTATCTGGCATTTCTGACTCCAATATATCCACATTTCAATCCTTCCTAAATGCTGCTGCAAGACTGATCTTCCTCTCACCACTCCACGCCTGCTGCACCACTTTGCAAATCGGTACACTGGCTCCTTGTGTCCTCTAGGATCAAATTCAGATTACTCACCCTTTCCTACAAAACCCTCAACAACACCCGCCGTGAATATATCTCAAATCTCATATCAAAATACTCTCCCTCTTGCCCTCTTAGATCTACCTCTGACCTGTGCCTTGTCTCGTCTCTGATAACCACCTCACTCCCGCCTACAAGACTTCTCTCGTGCTGCTCCTCAGTTATGGAATTTCCTACCACGCTCAATCAGACTTTCCCACAGCCTTCAAATCTTTAGATGCTCTTTGAAAACCCACCTCTTTGAGGTGACCTTATCCTCGATAACACTGTTCACAATAATGCACCCTGACAACTATCCCAATCTCCACTCTGACCCACGCTCCTCTTGTTTCAGCTGTGCCCTCTTCCCTTTAGAATGTTAGCTTTCTAATGAGCAGGGTCCTCCATACCCTTTGTTTTCAAGTCTCCATTCATTTTGTCTGCCTTGTCTGTTCTTGTTTTACATATGTCCTGTTTTATGTATGTCCTTGTCTTCCCTAGTGTACAGCACTGTGGAACCTTACAAATCTACGATTAATAATAATAATAATAATAATAATAATAATAATAAATAATGCTATACATAAAATTTACAGATGGTGGCTACAAGAGCCACAATATTCATGCATTAATTTTAGGACTATATCATCCCTCACCCATCCTGCAGCACAAACAGTTATCCACATTGCCCCTTCATTACTTCACTCACCTCTAGTGAACACTCATAACTTTAATAGCCTCACCCTGTCGCCAGAAACTGAAAAGATACACATCTTACAATCTTCTTTCCTACCTTTCTTCCTCCCTGCTTCTATTAGCTGGTGATATATCACCTAATCAAGGTCCCTCTCAATTCTCCCACATGCATAAATCTGAACACTACAAAAATACAGCAAGTCTCAAATGCATCTCCTGTCTCAACTCTCTTCCAAAGTCCTTTAAATGTGCCCTCTGGAATGCACGCTGTTTGTAACAAACTTACCTCCGTACATGATCTCTTCCTCTCAAACAACCTAAACTTTCTAGCAACAACAGAAACATGGCTCACGCAAACCAGACACTGCCTCAACCGCAGCCCTGTCACATGGTGATCTCAATTTCACCCACCCCCCAGACCAGGAGGCAGACAAGAAGAGGGGGGTTGGACTATTTCTCTCCCCACAGTGCACATTCACAGTTCTACCAAATATCCCATCACTCACGTTTACATCATTTGAAGTACATGCTGTTAGGATTTTTAACCCGTTCTCTATGTGTGTTGCCGTCATCTACTTCTCTGCATGGCTCCCTCACTTCTGATCCTCTGACATTCCCACCATCATGGGCGATTTCAACATCCCAGTGGATTGAAATCATGACAGTGCATCTGCTATTCATCAGGATTGCCACTGTCTTGATCTTGTTGTCTCTAGACTATGCTCAGTTTCTTATTTCCTTAACACTCCTTTCTCCCTCTCAGATCCCCTTATTAGTTACTCACTCACCCCCAGTTCTTTACCCTCCCTAGTGTCAAACTCGTCCAAGCCTCCTCACAACCGCAGGAATATCAACTCTATTGCTCTTCAACAGTTTTCCACCTCTCTCCAACACCTTCTCACCCCAATTTCTACACTCTCCTCCCCTGATCAGGCAGTACCCCATTTTCACCAAATCCTAGTAACTGCCCTTGATCAAGTGGCTCAGACACTACATACTCCGCGTAGACTTTGTTGCCAACCGTGGCACACTAAAGTAACACGAACTCTACAAAAACTCTCGTAAAAGCAGAACGTCACTGGCATAAATCTTGTACCTCTAATGATTTCATCACATATCCTGGTATCTACCACTCCTATAGAAATGTTCTGTACGCTGCAAAACAAATATACTTCCAATCTCTCACCTATGCTCAGGCTTCTAACCCCAAACGCCTTTTTAACACATTTAAATCTCTTTTCAATCCTCCCGCCCCAAATCCTCCAACTACCATCCATGTAGGATCTTGCTTCCTATTTCAAGGACAAAATAGACAAGATCAGACTTGAAATGGTATCATCTCCCTCAACAAGCAACCAGCTCAATTCCTTTGTAGCACCCTCTAACACTCTCTTCATTTGATACCACAAATGAAGAGGAAATTTCTACTCTTCTCATTTTCCTACCCTACCTCCTGTCCTCTTGATCCCTTTCCCTCACAAATTAGTAGGCCCCTGTCTCCTGTGCTCATTCCCCCTCTGACTAAAATCTGTAATCTCTCTCTTTCTACTGGTATTTTTCTATCACTATTCAAGCATGCAGTGATTACACCCATTAAAAAAACAAAAAAAAACCCTTTTGGATCCTCTTCAGTCAGGCTTTCGCTCTCAACACTCCACAGAGACTGCGCTGACCAAGGTTGTCAACGATTTGATCACAGCAAAAAGTAATAACCAATACTCTCTTCTAATTCTCCTGGATGTCTCTGCTGCATTTGACACAGTTGACCACTCTCTCCTCATACAAATGCTACAATCCCTAGGTCTTGAAGGCACTGTCCTATCCTGGTTCTCATCCTACCTATCTAATCGCTCTTTCAATGTTAATTTCTCTGGATCCACCCCTGCTCCGCTTCCTTTATCAGTTTGAGTACCACAAGGCTCAGTCCTAGGTCCTCGGCTATTCTCTATCTACACCACTTCTCTTGGAAAACTAATAAGCTCCTTTGGATTTCAGTATCATCTCTATATGGATGATACACAAATCTATCTATCCTCTCCTGATCTTTCACCATCTGTGTTGTCTCGCGTTAGTGACTGTCTTTCTGCCATTTCATCTTGGATGTCTTCCCGCCAACTCAAACTCAATCTTTCAAAAACTGAATGAATAATATTCCCACCCAAAAACAAAAGCTTCCTGCCCGACATTTCTATTTCTGTTGATAACATGACCATAAATCCCACCCCGCAAGCTCAATGCCTTTGTGTAATCCTTGACTCACAACTGTCGTTTATTCCCCACATCAACTCTATATCTAAATCATGTTACATACACCTAAAGAACATTTCCAGAATACGCACATATCTCACACAAGACACTGCAAAAACCTTAATTCATGCACTCATCATCTCCCGCATCGACTATTGCAATTCCCTCCTTACTGGTCTTTTCCAAAGTCAGACGCGAACCCCTAAAATCTATTTTGCACGCAGCAGCTAGACGGATTTTCCTTGCAAACCGTTATTCCTCTGCTGAGTCACTCTGTCAGTCTCTACATTGGTTGCCTGTATTTTAACGAATCCAATATAAAAATCTTCTACTAACATACAAGGCCATCAACAAAATTGCACCGACATACATTTCCTCACTTGTCACAAAATATCTCCCTACTCGACACCTCCATTCTGCACAAGATCTACGTCTCTCTCTTCCACTCTCATCACATCCTCCCATTCTCGGTTACATAACTTTTTCTGGGCTGCACCCACTTTGTGGAATTCCCTCCCTCGCACAGTAAGACTTTCCTCTAGTCTTCAAAGCTTCAAGCATTCTCTGAAAACCCACCTCTTCAGACAAGCTTATGATATTCCTCAACCACCATCTTAATCTCCCCAGATTTCCCTATTACCACCCTCTACACAGCTAACGCAAGACAACAACCCTCTGACCAACATTGCCACACACACAGCCCACTCAGTACTTTTACCTTTGCATTCTAGCTGGTCCATTGTGCAATACGATGTAGCACATTTCCTTGTGTTTCAAACTCCCAATGTCCTATAGATTGTAAGCTTGCGAGCAGGGTTCTCTTACCTCTGTCTGTATGTATTACCCAGTATTGTTTTATTAATGTTTGTTCCCAATTGTAAAGTGCTACGGAATTTGCTGGTGCTATATAAATAAATGTTGATGATGATGAAAAATTCTGTGTAAAAATTGTGATGTAGTGAGAAATATTTTAGACAGACAGTTTCAATCTGTGTTAAAATGGCACCGAGCAAGGTATGGAGGAGAGGATGGAATGTACCCCCCCTTTACTGTGTAAGAAAGTGTGTGTTGGAGTGAAGGAAGGGGGCTTGTGGTTTTGTTTATGTGACAATGCATGTATAACTGATAAAAAGGTTTTTAGAGTATGCTTCAATAATTCAAGAGTAATTAAAGTGTCTCCGGAGTGACATCAACACATTGAAGCCGAATAGTATTTAGTTAAATGCTGGGACTTGTAGTTCCAGAGCTGTAGGCTGTAAGATATGTTACATTTTTCTTCCTCTAAGTGAGAGAGAGAGTGAGTGTTTTTTGTTTTGTGGCGAATTACTAGAAGTTATCTGACTTTTCATTTTATATACAGCGGGTGAAATAAGTACTGAACACATCAACATTTTCCTCAGTAAATCTATATTTTGTGGCTACTGTAATGATATTTAGACCAAATGTCAGCAACAATTCTTGCAATCCACACATGCAAAGAAATCAAACCATAGATGTCCATAATTTAAGTTTTGTGTCAAGAGACACTCACTATGTGCTCTGAAACCATTCAAAATATTGCGTCTGTGTTCATTGAACCTTATTTTTAATGTTCTAGTTGTTCTGCCTATGTATAGCAGATTACAACTGCATATCAACAGATAAATTACAAAAGTACAACTGAAAGACTGGTGAGACTGAGAATAAGCTACAGAAGTGAAAATATATATATATATATATATATATATATATATATATATATATATATATATATATATATATATATATATAATTTTTTTAACACCAACCTTATAATTGTTTTTCCACAAGTTGGTTACTTGAAGTCCATGTAGTGTAGATTTCATTATAGTGTAGAATTCTTCACAGCTACAACTCTCCGTCACCTGGGTAAATAGGTCTTTTATCTCTACTTCTACACTCTGAAAGAGCTCATTGCCAATCCAGAGACCTCAGACAGGAAGAGAGTACAGTAAGTAAAACATTTTCATATATTACAAAACAAACAAACTTTGCTGGTTTTTTTTTTTTTTTTTAAGATAAAATGTTGTAAGTATCACATCTACAATCCTAGGTGTGAATGTATAATTTAAAGCAGCATTCCAAGGTAGAGTGAAAATTGACCATAGTAAGGGAGCCCTCGGGGTCAGGTAAATGGTAATCTGGCAAGGATCATCATTTATTTATATAGTGCCAGCATATTCCATTGAGCTTTACAATTGGGATATATTTAGAGTAGTTTGCCTCACAGCCCCAACAGAAAAATGGGGCTATGCACCACTGCAGAGGGTGGGCGCGAGTGGGAGGACAGTCAGAAGCACCAACTCAGGCCCTTGCACATTCTGGTGAACAGCAAGTGGCTGGCAGTTATCACGGTGAGACCACAGATGATGCATACTGCTTTATATGGAGAAATGTTTTCCCCAGGTATGATCTTGACTACGTTAGATCATAAAATAAAATTTTATTTTATATTTAATGGTTATCAAGTGTCATTCTAAAATTGCGTGTGTTTATTTTTGTACTTTTGGTTTAACAGCTGGGATCTTAGGTAATTTTCACTCCAGGGTCCCACTCTCCACAGCCTAGGGGAAGCAATGTACAAAAACTGGTTTGTTGAGCCTGAAACAAGCGGGAAAACTAAACAGCACACACCTCGAAATGTCTCCCAGATCCTCCTCTAACCTGAAAGTACTCTACACTTTCAGTAAATTTAGTAGCATTCAAAAGCATATACAGGTGTAAGCCAAGATGGTGTTATGTATTTAAACTAGAAAATTCCAGCAAAGGGGGAAAGTAACGAGGAATGCAGCAGCAATGCAGCCACACTTGGCAAGAAAATTACAATTTTTTTGGCCCCATTACAAACATAGAGCTCATTGTTCAAGCATTTTTAGAGCAAAAACTTTCATCTTATGGACTGAAAAATTTGTAACGTGTACCTATCTCACCATTACCTCTGCAAAATACTGAACATTAGGGCAAGACTGATTAGTCTATGCATGACTAAAAGGGGTTCTCTACCCAAAACTTCTGCTTCAAATCTCCAGCTTCCTGGCTCAAGTCAGTGAATAAATGATTACATCAACCAGAGTGAGATTTGAAACCGGCTTCTCTGATCCCTTTACAGCCAGCTTGTTATCACAACAGCTTTTAAAAGCAGTGGATTAGAAAAAGCAAATTGGCAAGACCATAGAAGCAGTAAAGAGTCCGTAATCGGATACGCTAACCTGAAAGCCAGGCGTGAAATTAGAAACAGCACAGCAGCAGTGCATGTGGCAGTGCTGGCAAGCAACAGTGAAAATTAAAAGTACAAAAAAAAAAAAAAAAAATGCCCAGATGACAATCTTCAATAGCTTTTCTGAAGTCTGAAAGGGAGAGGCCGATGGTACAACATAAAACACTTGCAGGACATCCCAGATTCTATTTCCTACAGCAGCAATCTCAAGCTGCGCAAACAGAACATCGAGTTATCCCACTGGTAATTTCACATTCCAATTACTCACACAAAAATTATATAAATTAGTAGTGTACAAATTGTTTTGGGTAGAGAATACCTTTAATATAAAACTTAAATTTATAACGTTGTGTTAAATTGTCTTTAAAGAGAGCTTGGTGTAGGGGAAACCAATGCCTACCGCTCTCCCTATGTAGAGCAGAACACCTTGCTTTTTAAATCCTCGTTGAAAAATTATTACTGTTATATACTAACATTTACTTTGAAGTAAAATTTTCTGTTCTATTTCCGTCATAGCCATGAATACAAACTAGACAACTAAAAGTTCTGCAGGAAAAAAAACCTAAATGAGCTGGGGCCTCACTTTTATAACTTGAGAAACAGGATCGCCTCTGAATTTGCTAATAAGTGCCAATGGTTAGGTCATACTGTGCTGTGTGTGGCCATGCCAAACAGCCAGATTGCTGTGTGTATGTGGGTAGCTTTAGAAAATTACTATTAAATATAACGGTACATCTAAGAATAATAAAATAAACAGAATGAGGATGAATTATAGTTAAAAGATGCCCAGCAACATTTTTTTTTTTTTAAATACCTCACAAATAAGATGATTTGACAATTCTAGGTATTCTTCTGTTATCTCAAGCATGAAATACATCATTTAAATGTATTACCTTGTCTGCAACACAAAGAAATTTCCTAATGTAATAGTGACCAGATGGAAAGTTGTGGTTGCCTACCAAGGTACCGAATGGCAAATGTTTAAATCTTTGTCAAGAAACGTAGACTGGGGTAAGACAGGGCATGACATAAATGTAGGTGGGAAAGGGTTTTACTTCATCTCTTTGGAGACAAAATAAAACGTTTTAAGTTGTATTTAAGTGCATATTTGTATCTTTGAGAAGGGTCAGTAAAAACTGTAGCAACCAAACCTTTGTTTTCCTTCTCTAAGCGGCACTAGACAGATAAAAGTTATTAGTCATTGTTTGTAAATTACTCTCATGATGCGGTATAGTAGAAGCATAGTAGTGACATACATAACGGTGCACCTACACATATATAAAATACTTACTAGCAAGTAGTTTAGTCAAAGATATGAATACAGGAATGACCATCCTTTGCTGTCCAGTGTGGATTTCTTTCACAGCAAGATATATTTTCAGATAATGTAAGGCAGATTTCAAAAATGCATTTTGTTTCTTTGCATAACAAAGCTCTCGTAGAATTTGTGAGCAAAAACTTCTGTACAGTTCAATGTTCTGAAGGTTGCCTTTAGAATAGCAACTAATCTCCGCTTCTAGAAGAGTGGTTGTACAGGATACTAGAAATGAAGGCAAAATCTGACAAGGTTCACTGACCTTTAAGCATTGTCTGACAATCATGTTCATTTTTGCAACAACTTGTTGCAACAGAGAAAACAAAATTTCAATCTGCTGTTTATTTGCATTTTGCTTCTGGGTGTAAGTTGTTAAATGGTGGCACAAACTGTTGAGTGCAACAATAAGTAATTGACCAACACAAGAATTCCAGTCTTTGCTGTCTGCATTAGGAAAAGAATTAACCACAAATGTTGCAAATTTCTCTAGATTAAGGAAAAGGCTCTGCTTTCTCTCAAAGACCAAAGTAAGGAAGGTTTCAAAGAAAGACTGAATAATATGAACAAATTCTGTCCAACACTGATCCTTTTCAATATCAACCAACTCCCAGGTGGCTACCTGAATCGTTTTCATTAAAAGTATAAGAACGTCACTGGCATGTAACAGTTTGAATAAGGAGTTGGCATGTTTCCCACTTAATAGGCATGTCATTAGCCTGTAACAAACATATGCAAGACGGAAATTCTCAAAAGAACTTGCACTAATTAAAGACAACAGCAGCAGTAAGCAGCGACATTGGTCTGAGGGTGTCAGGCTGTCAGGTTTCAATGAAGAAATAAATTCTATCACACCAATTAAATGGTTTATATCAGACTTGCTTAAATTTGCAGTGAAATTTGCTTTGGTCATAGATATATACTGTACAACATTCTCCAGATTCTTAATGCACATTGAGTCTTCACAACCGGAGGTACGGATTTTGGGATTTGCACTTATTTTACTTCCTTTATTGTATGCAGAAACAAAATCTTCATGCCAAAGTAAATCTTTTGCAGAAAGTAGACCAAAAATCTCACGTAAAGCAGTTTGCTCTCTTAGTACCATCGCACACTTTTTAATGATGCTATTTATAAAAGCACATTGCAAAACATGCATCTCAGGAAAATAATCACTTTGGAGTAAACTTGCAGACACTTCTTTAAAAGTAACTGATTTATCTTTGTCAACATGGTCATTTGTGTCGTGCGTAGATATCATGGTCTCAAGGAGAAAATCTGTTATATTGTTGACATCCTCCAGTGGCAAATATGTATGAATGATTATGAGGTTTGATACAATAAGGTGCCAATGAGCCACAAGGAAACAATCAATATTAACTTCACTAGCATTTCCACTCCAAGATTCATGATGTTTGGGAACTGTATGAGAACTACTAGAATGAACAACAAAAGATACAGCTGCTTGAATTGTGAGTTGATCAGATTCAGTTGGGGAGTGAATTTGCATTAGAATATGTTTCAGTTTCTGTATGGAAAGAAGCTCTAGGCAGAACATGCTGACTGGATTTGATCGTGTGCAAAGTCTATACACTTTAGACCAACATTCTTTATCTTCAAAGAATAACGAGAAGTCCCAACCCTCCATCGGAGAGTCCAATGGAAGGGACAGTTTACGTATCTGAGAAACATATTTATTGCAATTCAGTGTAGTCACAGTGTCTGCTTCTATCCATGTGTAGAGGAGTAACAGAACAGCATCACATAGTTTCGGAATCCAAGTTGCAGGCTCTGCATCCTTAAGAAGATTTAGAGAAGGCCCTATCAGTTTATCCGTCACTTGTTTCATTAGATTTTGGAACCTCTGGAGAACTGGCACTGGGGTACTATTATCTAAGCTCTTCATGTTAAATATCAAGGAATGAAGAATAGAGCTCAGGGAAACCAATTTTAAGCAAACATCCGTTTTATCTTTAATGTCTGGAAGGATAACACAATGACATTTTTCCAAAACCATGGCCCAAGTATCGAAAATTTGATTAGGGGGAAGCTGAACAAGAAAATCTGCAAGCTTTACAGTCAAGCCAGAAGAAAGAATTGGTTGTCTTATGCAAGCTGCTGGCTTGCATATCACCAATAAAATTTCATTGAACAGCTTTGGAAACTGGCGAAGTTTGGTGTATGTCTGCAAAAGGCTGCTGATCAAAGTTTCCTTTGCTTTCCTGATGCGCATGTCTGAACTGTCTACATCAATCCATGCACATGATACAAAGGCAGCAATATCTGGTTCAACAATAAGGTGGTTTAATAGGCTTAAATTTTTCAAGCAATGGAACCAAGATGGTGAAGAGGTGCAAGGGTTGGACACTAGCATTTCTGCTAACTTACGGTAGAACAGGTACTGGACATCCTGATGCCTTATGTGGTCCACAGCAACATTGTAAATATTATGACTGAGAACAAGGTTCAGCAGCTGTTCTAGAGAAACAAGACCCATGGTCCAACCTGACAAAGATGCTGTTGGACCCCTTTGTTGTGCTGTAATTGAAGATTGAATACATTTAAACAGTTTGACAAGCATGTGAAAGCAGATTATTTCTTTTCCATCTTTGCAGTAAGAGTCTAAAAAAAGTTTATACAGAAGAGGAACAGAACTGGTTATTACTGAAAGATGTGTTTCTGGGTCACAGAAAGTGAAATCTCCCAGTTTTGTCAAGATGGATGATACTGGAGTCAAAAGCACTTTAAGCGATCCTTTTTTCTTCTCTGACTTCACGAATTCCAAAAGCAGCTCTTTATTGTAGAAAGACAGGAGTTCAGCCTGGAAAAGACCAATATGAAGAACAGCTTCTATGTTACTTTCAATGTCTTTGATTAGTTGGTAACGTTCACGGCTATTATTACTATCACAAACATCGATATCCAAGGCATTCCTTAAAAGCAAACAAGGCTGAAAAAGTTGTGTGAGCGCATGTGTAAAAACTCTATTTGGGTTGCTCTGCTGCCTCTGTACTTGTAGATACTGGATAAAAGAAATGTGAAGCACATTTAATACTTGAAGTGTGATGGTCTGTCCAGAAGCCAAGTAATGGCAAGCCAATGTACACATCTTGCTTAGTAGGTCTACCATAAGCTCATATTTTGTTGTGTAGACAAAAGCAAGAGCTGGAGTAGAAAGAACACCTTTACAGCAGCTTAAAACTGTTCCGATACCAGGAGGGGGGCTTTCTTGAGTAGATGAAAATGCGATAAAATCATTCATAACCTAAAAATAAACATTAGATTAACGTCAATAATTTTATTTTTTTTAACTTATTATTGTGCAGTCAGGGACATATATTTAAAAGAAGAAAAAGAAAAAAAAGCAACACACTACAAGTCAAAAACACTTTTCTCAATATTTAATTTTGCCAGCCAACATGAAATGATCCCAAATATGGATATAATTATAAGTACTATTATTAGAACAGAAGAATAATTTACTTGATAAGGTTAAAAAAACGCCATGTTTTTCTAGTCTACTTTGGACATAGGCGTCACTGAAAAGGTAAAATCAGTTAAAGGCTTCGTGGGTGTTTTGTTTTGGTTTTTTTTAAGGAGATGGGGGCTTTCAATGTGATAAGGGTTAATTTAGCAAATTAAACTATCCACAAACTCTCTAGTATAGTGTATGCAAGACTTACCCGTTCCTACAATCTTTACGGAGCCAGCCATTATGCTTTGTTTACAGCCAGTGCTTTCCACCGTGTAACAAACCCTACAACGCAAATTGCTTTTCATAACTCTGAACTAATCAGATTGCATCAGCAAAATGATATGGTGGAGGGGGACAACTACAGACAGAGGACTTGCTACCTCCGGCTCCTGAAGATCACAGGAGCTGCAGGATTGGCAAGTCCTATATACACTCTAAGAGAGGGTATAAAGCAAATACTTAAATATGTTAAATTATAGCTATAATTGCCAAAAAATAGAAAATCTTCATTTTTGTAAGCCTTCTATATACATCAGTTTAAGCAATCAATCACATGAATGCATTCCACTGAACATTAAGGGTCTAATGCACAGTTAGTTGCAAACTGGATGAGAGAGGATTTTTGTACTTCCCATAAAATCCATTTTTCTGAATCCATTTAGGGAACACTAATCAACCATAGAGTATACAGGGTGCTGTACTCGAGTAGTAGGCAGTATTTAACTAAAAAGTCGACTGTATCCTAGCTCCTACCTATCTTTTCAAGGTGCAACACCAGTTACATTGCAGTGGGAGCCAACAGACTGTGTTCTGGTAGCTACGTCAGCATGCAGTGATGACCCCAGTCTCTTTTTACTTACACCGAGACAGGCCTTGCAACGTTCAGCTCCAGCCACCGTGTCCTGAATTGGGAACAATGTAGATCTTCTGGTGGCCGTGATATGGATTAGGAGGGTTCTACTACAGATGTAAGCCCCATACTAATGGCTAACATGGCTAAGGGGACCAGTTCAATAAACCGAGCCATGTTGCACTAGGCCAGTAGGGAGCGGGGAGAAGCGATTATCTCCAGCAGCCGTCACCTCCTCTTTGGCGAGCTCTCATTACACAAGAAAGCCCAAGAGAATCCAACAGGATTGTCTCTATGCATATTTTACTTTTCTGCACTTTATGTGTGACTGTATTGCCAATTTTGTCAGTACTGTGCACAGTGCCTCAGATTATAAATTAAAGACTTGTGCTCAGTCACTGTGCTCTCTCCGTTTATTCATTTTGAGTACCAACGTTCATTTCCCTTTGTGTTTGGCCATCTTACTCTCTCCTGATATAGTACTGAGTACCGACTTATTTAACCACTGTGTCCTGTCATTGTCTCCCCTGTTACTGGTATTGAGTACTGACATTGTATTAGGCTACGTTATTCTGTCACTGTACAGTGACTACTATTTTATGTAGCCTTGTGCCTGTCACGGTATTCTACCCCATTACTGCAAAATACTACTGATGTTGGTTTCCCTTTGTATTTGATCACTGTATTAACTTCTGATATTGAGTACTGACTTATGTAGCCACGGTGTCCTGTCAGGGTACCCTATCCCATCATGGTTAACTACGAACTCCATTTGCAATTGATTTTTCAAAAATATCAATACACAATCTTTGTAATAACCCTGAACATATTTATACATGTTAATTAATTAGGTCCCCCTAAGGATTGTTTTCTTTAAAGTAAACAAACCTATTTTTTCTAGCCTCTCTTTATAATTTTAAAACCATTCCATTTATTAATTAGTTTGTCGACCACTGGACTGAACTCTGAGTTCTCCTATACCAAGGCACACGATATTATAGCCCATATTCAAGATGTGGCCTAGTTTGCAGCCACTGGCTGTGTAAACTGGTCAAATGGTACCATGTTGTTATCCCTAGCCTATCAATGACCATCAACACAAAACTAGAAATGTGTTTATATAGTATAGAAAATTCAGAAAACTGAAATAACTGTAGAGTCAAACATAGTGTGCTCATCTCCAAACAGTGGTAGCCACAGACATGGGTCTTGTTTACCAAAACAAATGTATAATAATCCCCCTGATGGGCAGGTCTTAAATATATAGACAAACCACCCCTTTCTTATGAAACCCTTTACTTCTCCCCACATTTTCATTAAATTAGCCTGGTTCCCAGTCTACAATATTTTACACATGGTTTCTATCTTAGCCCTCCTAACACTCACTAATGTAGAGCTTGCCCTAGTGTTTCAAACTCCCATTGCCCCATAGATTGTAAGCTTGCGAGCAGGGCCCTCTTAACTCTCTGCTTGTATGTATTACCCAGCATTGTTTTATGAATGTTTGTTCCCAACTGTAAAGCACTACGGAATTTACTGGCGCTATATAAACGATAATGATGACGAGCCTGTATCAGAGAGAGAAATCAACAAAGTTCTCCAAAACCCTACATACACCAACTTCTCAAAGCACCCACTGTTTCAGGTGTAGCATATGGCACAGGTAATAATTCTAGAAATTAGTCTACTACCTTTGAGCATTGATGTAAACATGTAAGATGACCGCTGTCCTTCCTACTCAAGTCACACCACAACATGCTGAACCCAAGCACCTTTGAGACAGCAAACGTTAACATGTACTATCACTGCACTCTTATGATCTGCTTTACTTGAGCGGCCAATTACTTGGCTGCTAATTAAAGTATCCTGCTGCAGTCATTTCCCTGAAGTTGAACCAACATTGCCAATTTGGCATAATTTACTGGAGTGTGTTTAATCAGTTCTAAACCTTGCTGCCACGATTCCCTCTACTCCTCCAAATAAAGTGTCTGCTTCAGGTTGACAATATATCAGTGTTATCAATAGCGCATTCAGCACCAGAATCTAGGCTTCCAAATAAGCAGCTTGCTTACATGTGGCATAGCAGAATTCATCTTCAAACCATTGCTCCAGAAGTACACACACACAGTACTGTACAAGAAGTACACCAGATGACATAACCAACAATGGAATACATACAAGCTACTATTTACTTAAGCTGTTGTGGGTACTTCCCCTAAAATATAAGCATTAAGTATTAGTTAGATAAACTTTATTAATACAGTATTATAGAGTATGGATACAGTCGTGTTACAGTAATACTAGACTATTTACAACTACAAATATATATTAACAAAAAAATCCAATAATATGACAAAAAAAAGAAATTGCAACCTATTACTTGGGGTTTTCTGACCCCATTATCTGTTCTATTTGAGGTAATTGGACATCAACCTCCCAGTACTTTATGAACACCACATGATTATACAACCAGCACCAATTCATCTAAAGACTAACTTGAAGAAATCTTTAAGCATCTCAGACATAAGAATAGGGAGAAGTCCACACTGGGACACAATTAACATAACCAATTCAAGGTGCAACCACCAGCAGTGACACATCTATGTTTCCCGCAAGAGACCATCCTTGTTTGGACACTTTTGTGGAACAGTCGGATATTTCTTTGACCACACTGGGACAATCGTTGATTTAGGATCATATTTGGGACATTCTCTCTGGACTCAAACTTATCGTTACTTGATACCCGATACTAATACACTATCTACCTGTTACCAATATTGCTTTATTCCTTAGAGGTTTCACTCATTCATCAGTGTGTTTTTCTATTGGACAGCTGGGTTGATAGATTTGACACTTAGTCTTTAAACACTTCTATCAGGGCTTTCATTGTCAATTGTTAAAGTTTATTACAAGTACAGTTGGGATAAATATTTAACTTTTTACAGAAACCTATTGGAAAGACTGTAAAAGTGGTCAAATTACACCATAGTAGGTTTACTATAGTGTAGTATGCAATGCAGGGGATGCTCAGCAGGCATACAAGTGAATCCTGCAGACATACAAGGAATATTGCACAAACTCCACTCCTTTCTTTATATTTATATGTGATCAGTAGTTCAGACAAATTATGTTACATTTCACCTTACAGTCACCTTATGTACATTACTTTTGTAACCTTCTTTGGTAGAATGGGTATTCCTCTCCTTAAATTACATTCTTACATATACAAATATTCGAGTAATCGATAGGAATGTTATTATTGAACAATGAGGCTGATGCTCACACAGAAAAAGCCACTGACTGTACCAGAAATAACACATCTTTCACTTAGCTAAAATTACCTGAGCAACAGCAAAGCGAAGCTTCAAAGATTTGCCCTCTTTCACAAGACTTTGCAACCTCTTGCTGTGTAAAATGTTGTCCAAAAATCCCCATAGCTTCTGTGCAACATCTTGTTCCAGATTCAGTTTTTTTGTATGATGTCCCACTAAAACGTGGCTGACCCAATCAAGTAAAACCTGTTAGAAAATATCAAAGATCAGAAGTTATAAGTTTAGCTTTGGATAGATTTGCAAACATTTTAACACCTGTCAAAATAGTTGCCATTGGTGAATGGTGCCATTTCTCTCCAGCATTTGATCATAAAAAAATAGTCTGACAAATACAACATATAGCAAGAGTAGCTTGACTCTGCAACTACTATGCCAAGTGTCCCAACAGTAATTTTTAAGGGGAAATTAGCATATGAAATCTACTATTCTCCATATTTTATAAAGCACCAACATATTATGCAGCGCTGTACATTGATGGGATGATAAATACATTCCATACCTTGACATTAAATACAAGGCAAAATTTTCCTGCTCAATTGATAACTTGAAACATAAGGCAGTGGAGTAACAATTATAGATGCTGGGGGAGAAAGTACTTGTGACTACTGTACGGCAGCAGGATTATCAGCCACCAATATTAAAGCAGCCATTGTACAGAAACTAACCAATGGAATGGTATAGTTTAAATTAAAAAAAAAAAAGAGTGTGGATATACGAGATATTCTGGCTGTGGAAAAGGCTTTGTGGTGGCATATGTTACAAGGGGGCTGCAGAGCTCACCAAAAGGATGAGCAGAGAAGTCAACAGCAGTAGTTTAAATCGCACAAGAAACTAATTCTAATACAAAGAAACTGGAGGCTCCCCAAAAAAAAGTTAACAAAAAAAATAGCAGGAAAAAAAAAAAAAAAAGTAATGAATTGTACTACAAGCAATTGCTCAAGGAGCTGAAAGAAGTGCAGTATTAACATTAATTATTATTTGAAGGACATGCAAATCATTTTATAACTACAAATAATTACATAAATTATCACTTTTCACCAAGAATGATTTAACTTATTGTAACAGATTGGAATGTACAGAACAGATGTCTCCTCATTATAACAGCTCCCTGCTTCCAGGAAAATATACACAACAAGCTGGGCAGATTAACATGTCAGCCAAATTTGATGTGTGATAGTCCCAGATATATTACCAATGCCTAACGAGGAATAAGCCTTCAAATTAAAAATATTGTCTTTTTGTTGAGTTTTATACATTAGGAGTTAAGTGGTTGAACATATTAATGATTTCTATGCCAGGTTAGAGAACGGACAAAGCTCCCAACGTTGTTCTACATTCCGCACAAAACTGTGTATTCTCAGGTTAATTTTGGTAGTGAGGTATCAGATAATGTGATATATTATTGCTCCTAATACAGCTGCAGAAACAGACTTGGTTATTAAGAACAGGAAAAATGATAATTCACTTGGACCTGACAGGTTCACAAATTTTTATTAAAAACGCCATTTAAAAAAAAATCCTGACCATACACTTTCAAAGCGTAGCAGCTGTGGTCTTTTCCTCTGGGCTGAGCTGTGCAGGTGTAGATCCTGAAGACTGTAGCTTAGCAGCTTGGCTCCGGGTGATAGTGTTGAGAAATGCGGTCACAATTCCATCCCCAACATCGTTGCCCAAAATCACATCAGTTGGGAGGCCATCCCTAACGGCAACATCTCTCAACTCCTGGCCATCTCCCCAGTCCAGATACACCCCCCTTGCTACAGGCACTACTTTTTCAAGTCCATCTGCCACAGTAACTTTTGCAGTGCGATCCTGCAATACTGCAGCAGGATCAATAAGATAGGGACTCACAACAGTAATTGAAGCCCCAGAGTCTCTCAGTGCTTCACCCTGCAGGTGTCCCACTTGGACCGGCTGCAGGTTTCTCCACATGTTTTTTGGGGGGTCTTTTGACCACACAGGTGACTCTCTCCGCTGAGTCACCTTCAGACACGCCACACGACATTGGGCTAGCAGGGGTGGAAACAATCTCTAATGGCTCACCTTCGCCACTTAAGCAAGTTAGCCGGGCCCCAGGACTCGGATTAGGGGCACGTGTCTGGGGTGCTGGGGCTGTGGGACAGTCCATCCTTAAATGACCGGTTTTTCCGCAGCTGTAGCACTTCCTCTCCAGCCTGTGATCTGATGGTCTCCGATTACTCCCAGGGACAGGGCGGGGCAGTGGCTGGCAAGGGGTACCCGAAGGTTTAGGTACTTGCATTTGGGGGTGAGTAGAAGAGGGCTGTCCACCTGTTTGGGGTTGGCTGTTAACCTGGCACTTCTGCCAGTGTGGCCTGACTGCCACATACTGATCCGCCAGCTGTGCGGCTGCTTCCAGGGTGTCTGGCTTCCGGTCCAGCACCCATTCTGTCACCTCCGGTGCGCACCGTCGGTGAAACTGCTCTTGGCACATCAAGTCTATTACCTCATCCACTGTCTGGGCACCTGCCCCGCGCACCCTCTTCCTGGAAGACTCCAGCAGCAGATTGACAAACTCCTCATGAGTGACGTGGAAGTCCTTTGTAAAGTCCCGGAACTTTAGACGATAGGTCTCTGGGGTAATAGTGTACCGTTTAAGGAGTGCCCTTTTCACTATATCATAGTCTGCACAGTTCTCAGTGGGCACCCCACAGTAGGCCTCCACTGCACGTCCTTGCAGTGTGGGCACCAGATGCTTAACCCATTCCTCTCTGGGTACAGCGTGTAGCCTGCAGGTCCTTTCAAATACCTACAGGTGTTCATCAAAATTCCCAACACAGACCTCAAATTTAGGGCAAGGATAAAAGTCCTGATCCACTAGGGGGTGCCTCCCCCCTAGGCTACATGGCTGGTGCTCTTCCCTCTTGGCACCATGCCTCAATGACCTGTGCCTGCTCAGCTGCAAATGCGTTGTCCCCTATGGCCGCCAACTGGATCTTTAGCCCGGCAGCCCTGCGCTCATAATAGGATAGAGGGGCTGGTTGTGCGGGTGAAGTCTGCTGGGTAGAGGTCTCTGCAGGCTGTTGAGCAGGGATCTCTGATGTCTGGGGTACCATGGTGTCGGTGCCATTCCTTCAGCGCCTCTCTCATCCCCGCCCTGTTTGGCGAATGGCTGATGTTAATGCCCTTGGCACTACACAGAGTCCCAAGATCCGCCCTGGACACGTTGGTGTAATCAGACATCCTGTGCGTTCTCCTGGCTGCAGTTATTCCTCTCCTGAATAACTCGGCTATCCTGATTGGTTCACGAAAAACAGCCTGCGGTTATCCCACCGCTTGCCACCAGAAATCTGATGGGATGGACCGCCTAGGCCACCCTGTCTGTTGTTGCTGGGAACCAGCTGAGCTTACTTTGCCACGGTTCCCTTTCGTTATTCCGAATACACCCCTCCCCCTGTCCCAGTGGGAGGGGCCTGCTGCCACCACTGAGCTTCTTTATGGCACTCAGAACTAACTTCCTTCTGGGTAACTGACGCTGCTAGCATATCTCGTTGCTAGTGTACCTGGGCTGGTATTCCTGACCTCTTACTATGGATCAGGGTTGCTATGGATGGATCCCCCCTGGCCTATCACACTGACCAGGGCTGCATGGGTAGCAGGCAGAGGGGTGGTACTGGAAAGGTTGGGTCCAAACCTCAGAACAGCCGGAGAACGGATTAGTTTTAGGGTCTGATCTGCAGGTCACAGGAATATAGCAATATTGAAGATGTTTCCAAGCAGGTCCTAGAAGCAAGATGTTTATTTGCAGAAACACTGGTTGAAGGTACCAGCGTTCAGGTCTTGAAATCAGAAAGAATACATTTCAGTGTACAAGACAGTGCTTTTATACAAATTTGGACATAACTGCTAGCAGAGGTAAGCCAGCCCCTTGGACCTAGCTGGCTCCAACCCGTCTAGAATATTCCCTCATATCTCAGGATGTAATCTAATTTTGCATCTAACAATTGAACTTCCTTATCAACTTGATTTCCATCAGATCTGAGGATGTTATCTAGTTTTGCATCTAACACAATTTAACTTCCACACCCCCCTGATTTCTTCAGACATTCCATCTCCATTGTTTAGAGTTCCTGTCTGTCTAACAGGACGTGCATTCAGGTAACGGCCCCCTGTTGTGCATTCAAGTGTTGGTCACTCACCTTGAATAGACTTAATTAGCCTTAGTGAGGACATCCTCTAGACTGCACAACAGACTTA
Source organism: Mixophyes fleayi (assembly GCF_038048845.1). Lineage (NCBI taxonomy): Eukaryota > Metazoa > Chordata > Amphibia > Anura > Limnodynastidae > Mixophyes > Mixophyes fleayi. The sequence continues at coordinate 255,573,314 of NC_134404.1, read as the reverse complement.
CAAATGCTTATCAGAAATCAAACATATACCTTAGACATGAATGCATTTCCTTGCACCAAGATATGCAAAAGGATTTCAAAACAAAGACTTATTGTATCATGTATACATCAGAAAGGTTAAAACAGAACAAACTAATTTTCTACCCTCATCTCAGAAATAACGAATTCCTATCTCACAATATACACAATATCAAAAATAAGTGCACGTGCAATTATGTAAATAAGCGCCCTGCGCTATTTCCTTTAAAAAAATTTATACCAAAAGTTATTTATCAGTGATCCAGTCCCAATGCTTATTATAGGCCCTCTTATTTTCAAACAAGTTACTAAAGGTTTTGCTACAGGGAGTGAATGAACATTGTATTTTTCTGGTTAACAACCGTATATTTCTAAAGTACTTCTGTGGTAACACAGTAAAAAGGAAACTTTATTCCATGTTACTGGAGCTTGCCTTTGGGTTGAAGTCAGCAGTCTACAGAAAGGTGACCTTTGCAAATATTTTCAATATCAATAGCCTTAGATTCCTGTCAATGTTATGCGTGATAATACTTACACAATAAAATAATCCAGGATGTGGCCTGGTATCAACCAGTTGATTATTTGTGTATAATCTGCACAGGAGAATAGCATTCAACCATGTTGTATATATGCATTCCCTTCATAAGACACAGTTTAGGATATATAAAAAAAAAAAAAAAAAAAAAGAAGTGAATCATTCAGACCAAAATAAAGGATCTTATCCATCTGTCTTGTCCCCAGAATTCGCCATAAAAGGGTACAATGGGCTGCTTGAGAATTCTTTTCGGATTATTCAATGCAGGATGGTGTTTATTGCCGGTGCCTGCACAGTGCTTTGTGGTTGGCAACGCAGTTTATCACAAGTGCCAGTAAGCCTTATGCCAGTCTTTCTGCCTCGTTTTAGACAAATGGCAGATTACTTTTCCCTCTGCTCCTTTACACACTCATTAGAAAAAGGAATTCACGAGACACACACAAGGAAGGGGACACGTTCAAGACACAAAGTCAAGAAAAACTAAAAAAAGCAAGGAAATAGGGCAAAGGTAAGCAAGGGAAACCAAGAACAAAACACAAAGAGCTTGGAAAGATAGAGGAAATACCAGTAAGTGGGAAAGGCAGAAACTAAGAGAAAAACTATGAAAAGCAGTAATTAAAGGAGGAAAAATGAAATGGTAACTGCACAAAGTGATTATAGTAATAAGAATAATAAGAGTAAAATATATTACACACAGTAGACAATACTACAGCTCAGTACAAAAAAATGAAACAAGACAGGCACACAAGACAAAATTGGTGGAAAGCTAAGTTGACCGATTATATTGTGTATCATACATGTTGTACTGTATTATGTAAGGTTTACTTATTGTTAAGGTATGGACAATATTATATATATATAAAATATATTTATATATACATATATAGGCATTTATAATAGGCTATTTATAGCATGCACTTTAGTGTGGTTTTCTGTGACTAAGTGGTTAAGGATTTGACTGGGCGTTATTTAAACATCACAAGAAAAAGTGTAAATAGTGCGATTATGTAACAAGGTATCTTTGGAAGCGTATAAAATTAACAAGTGTATAATAAAATCTATAATATGTTCCTACATCTGGAGATTTTGCATGCTGTTAGTCATTAATTATTAGGTCAATGCCATCATTTTATAATAAAAAAAAAAAAAACACACTTTGGGAAGAAGTGAAATTATTATGAGAGATAGACAAACAATGGCACTCTAGACATTGTAAGTTCTGCATGAACGGAAAGGAAGACTCAGAGCAAATTAGTAGATCATTCAATATTAGGATGTTAAGGTTTCCATTAGACATACAGTATATAGCGGAAATTATAAAAGATAATGGCTAGTGTGCCACTAAGAGCGATTACCTGTTCCTTGTTTGGAATGAAACACTGATGATTAATCCATGCAAAGTGAGCTAGTTTGATCTTATCTTCCCACGGGACTTTGGAGTTTTTCAGTTTCAGGTGGATTCCAGAGTAAATTGCAGCCATTGTTCCGGTCTATGAAAGTTGAAATAACATTTTCAATTTTGTTAACAAATACAGAAAAAGACATTCCTGGAGATGGGTTTTTAAATGTGCACTATACTGTTGACAGCTTATATAGCAGATGTTATAAAGTTGGCAGGGCATGTGCAATACACCCAGCCCCACTGAGAACAACAATACCAGTTTAACCTACTTAGCACAAAAAAAATTGTTACAATAGTCAATTCAAACAAAAAAAAGACACGGATCCAGGCAAGAAACAAACACATTAATATATATTATATACATACACTGATCAGCCACAACATTAAAACCACCTGCCTAATATTGTGTACATCCCCCTTGTATCGCCAAAACAACTCTGACCCATTAGACTGCACAAAACATCGGAGGGTGTCCGGTGGTATCCGGCAATAAGACGTTAGAAGCAGTTTCTTTAAGTCCTCTGAGTTGCAAGGTGGGGCCTCCATGGCTCGGACTTGTTTTTCCAGCACATCCCACAGATGCTCGACCAGATTGATATCTGGGAAACTTGGAGGCCAAATCAACACCTTGAACTCTTTCATGTTCCTCAAACCATTCCTGAACAATTGTTGCAGTGAGCCAGGACACATTATCCTGCTGAAAGAGGCCACTGCCATCAGGGTATACATTTGCCATAAAGAGGTGTACTTGGTCTGCACCAATGCTTAGGTAGGTGGTATATATCAAAGTAACATCCACATGAATGCCAGGATCCAAGGTATCTCCGCAGAACATTGCTTAGAGCAAGGGTCGGCAACCCCTTGCACGCGTGCCAGACATGGCATGCCGGCCACTTTAGTCCGGGACACTGAGCTCCGCTGTCATTTAGCTAAAGCTGCCGAAGACGGCCGAAACGGAGCTGCTGCGCATGCGCCGCAGCTCTGTTGCAGTCATCTTCGGCTGCTTTAGTGAAGCAGCTCCCGTCGAACGAAGTATGCCGAGTGCAGGTAAGTATGAGGGAGAAGAGGAACCGGGGCCACAGCTATGAGGGAGAAGAGGAACCGGGGCCACAGCTATGAGGGAGAAGAGGAACCGGGGCCACAGCTATGAGGGAGAAGAGGAACCGGGGCCACAGCTATGAGGGAGAAGAGGAACCGGGGCCACAGCTATGAGGGAGAAGAGGAACCGGGGCCACAGCTATGAGGGAGAAGAGGAACCGGGGCCACAGCTATGAGGGAGAAGAGGAACCGGGGCCACAGTTATGAGGGAGAAGAGGAACCGGGGCCACAGCTATGAGGGAGAAGAGGAACCGGGGCCACAGCTATGAGGGAGAAGAGGAACCGGGGCCACAGCTATGAGGGAGAGGAGGAACCGGGGCCACAGCTATGAGGGAGAAGAGGAACCGGGGCCACAGCTATGAGGGAGAAGAGGAACCGGGGCCACAGCTATGAGGGAGAAGAGGAACCGGGGCCACAGCTATGAGGGAGAAGAGGAACCGGGGCCACAGCTATGAGGGAGAAGAGGAACCGGGGCCACAGCTATGAGGGAGAAGAGGAACCGGGGCCACAGCTATGAGGGAGAAGAGGAACCGGGGCCACAGCTATGAGGGAGAAGAGGAACCGGGGCCACAGCTATGAGGGAGAAGAGGAACCGGGGGCACAGCTATGAGGGAGAAGAGGAACCGGGGGCACAGCTATGAGGGAGAAGAGGAACCGGGGGCACAGCTATGAGGGAGAAGAGGAACCAGGGGCACAGCTATGAGGGAGAAGAGGAACCGGGGGCACAGCTATGAGGGAGAAGAGGAACCGGGGGCACAGCAATGAGGGAGAAAAGGAACCGGGGGCACAGCTATGAGAGAGAAGAGGAACTGGTGGCAAAGCTATGAGGGATTATATGAATTGGGGACACATTTGTGTGGCATAAAACTGAGGGGGGCACAGATTTGAGGTATAATATGATCTGGGGCAAAACGATGTGGCATAATATTAACTGGGGGCATTATTGTGTGGCATAGCATAAACGTTTATTTGTTGGTCCCATTACTATATATATATATACACACACACACACACACACACACCTGGGCTTGGAAGGATTTTTGCCGGCGAACTGACAGAAAAAGGTTGCTGACCCCTGGCCACACTGCCTCCCCTAGCTTGCCTTCTTCCCATAGTGCATCCTGGTGCCATCTCTTCCCCAGGTAAGAAACGCACATACATCCAATCAGTCACATGATTTAAAAGAAAGCATGAATCATCAGATCAGACAACATTCTTCCATTGCTCTATGGTCCAGTTCTGGCACACACGTGCCCAATGAAGGTGCTTCCAGCACTGGACATGGGTCAGTTCTGACTGGTCTGCAGCTACACAGCAAGCTGCGAAAAACTGTGTTCCGACACCCTTTCTATCATAGTCAGCATTAAATGTTCCAGCAATTTGTGCTACAGTAGCTCTTCTGTGGTAGACAGGCTGGACTTTGATACCCATGTGCTTTAATGAAACTTGGGTACCTATGACCATGTCGCCGGTTCACCAGTTATCCTTCCTTTGATCACTTTTGGTATGTACTAACCACTGTATACTAGGAACGCTCCCAAGACCTCCCGTTTTGTGGATACTTTGACAAGGGCCAAATTGTGATGGCTAGATGTCTGGGTTAAAGTCGCTCAGATCCTTTAAGCTTGTCCTTTTTTCCTGCTTCCAACATATCAACTTCAAGAATTGACTTCACTTGCTGCTTAATATATCCCACCCTTTGACAGGTCCCATTGTAAAGATATAATGTTATTCACTTCACTTGTTAGTGGTCAAAGTGGGGGTGTATAAGGCAGTAGGAAGGCATGTCGTACCACCTTATATACCCCCACTTTGACCACTAAGATGTGAGTTTGTATATATATTACAAGGTTCTACAAATGAGAATCCCTTTGAGTGGGTAATTATTACGTGATGTTTGCAACTTCTTTCTCTTTGTGGGACTTCGTATTGTTCCTGAAATTGAGACTGTTCTATCTTAAAATTAAATTTAACAGATTTCTTCTCAGTAAGCAGATTGAATATTTGTTTGGAATTTTAGTGCAGCTTCTCACTCAACCTTCTGACATTTGGTCTCGCCCTTTCAATATTTCTCCTTTTCCTGTGCAGAGAGAAGCTGCACTAATTAGCAGGCACGACACTCATCTCTATCAGGATCTGATCAGTGAGAACATGGAAGCAATGGAGATATTTTCTTTCCTAGTACTAATATACATTAATGTGGGACATCTACACTGACCATTTACCATTTTTTTCATTGGACTGATCTACTTACTTTTGCATATCATTAAGGAAGAATCATGTATCTATCAGCATTTACATCAGATAAGTCTCATATGTATTTCACTTTGATACACTGACCGATTACAAAATGAAGGACAGCACAAGCTGTGTGTGTGTGGGGGGGGGTGGACGACAAGATGAAGGACATGCTGTGAGTGAAAAGACAAAGAAATATTTTAAAGATGGAGGTCAGGCCTTTTGTGTGTGAGAAGACAAAGAAAGAATTGATAAAGTTAGCTATGTTATAGGATATGCAGTGTCTGGCATATTTTACTGCACATTATAGCATGGTTAATGTACAATACAATAAAGATTATTGCAGTCTTAGGCAGTATAGATAACAGAGACTAGCCATGCATATAGATTACAGGACAGTACAAACAGTATATAGATTGCAGGGTATAGATGTAGGCTAGTATAACCACAGTATATATTGCTGCGTTAGATGTAGGCTGGTATATGTAGAATGTGTAGTACAGTATTAGATATGAGAGCATATACTATAGATTGTAGGAGGCAAGCAGTATATAGATTGTAGTATAGTATAAACACTATATAGGAGAGTGTAAGCAGTATGAATATTGTAGAGTATAGACATAGTATAAAATATATATTTTACACTAGCCATTCTCCTACAGCTAGCGCGTAGCTGGCAATCGCAGTCAGCAAATGTCTGGTGGCAAGGGGACACCGGTAAGAGTGGTCAGCGACAGTGAGAAGGAAGCTAAGACAAACTGTGCAGGAAGGACACCCCTTTACCCCACCCCCCCTCCCTACAGACTGTGTGGCAAAGTAAGCCCATCCGGTCACACAGAGGCAGACCTAAAAGTCAGATGGTAGAAGGTAAGTGTGGGTGGAGGGTGGAGGGCTCTTACTGTAGTAGAGGTGGAAGCAGAGCATTTAATGGTGAAGGTGGATGATAATTTAACAGTACGCGGGAGAAAAAAAACATTTTGTGAAGAGATCATTAGATTGAAAATTAAAGTTAATGCTATAAATAGTAATCGGTGTTCTACCCAGCACCTATTTCTTGAGTGCTCCATCCGGCTGTTTTTACAAGACACCCAGCTCTTAGAGCTCAACAGATTCCTTCTATTAAAGAATAAACCTTTGTATCCCCTATCATAACAGACACTATGTGAGCACTACAGCCAGTTGTGTGTGTTAGTCCACTGACCACCACTGTGACCAGTCCTGGCAGGTGTGGGCAATACCTCCAACATTTTTCATTATTATTGCAACTGCTCCACCCAGTTGCTTCTTAATGCCACCCGGCTGCCAAATTTTCTGGAAAGAACACTGGTAATGTAGGAGCAACAACAGCTCAAAATCAGATTATTTTACCCATTTTTCACAATTTTTAATTACCGTATTTGCCGGCGTATAAGACGACTGGGCGTATAAGACGACCCCCAACATTTCCACTCAAAATTATAGAGTTTGTTATATACTCGCCGTATAAGACTACCCCCTCTTCCGCACACCTTCCACACACACACACTGTATTAAATCACTGGCCCCCCCACACACGCTGTATTAAATCACTGGCCCCCACACACGCTGTATTAAATCACTGGCCCCCACACACGCTGTATTAAATCACTGGCCCCCACACACGCTGCATTAAATCACTGGCCCCCACACACGCTGCATTAAATCACTGGCCCCCACACACGCTGCATTAAATCACTGGCCCCCACACACGCTGCATTAAATCACTGGCCCCCACACACGCTGCATGAAGTCACTGGCCCCCACACACGCTGCATGAAGTCACTGGCCCCCCCCACACACGCTGCATGAAGTCACTGGCCCCCCCCACACACGCTGCATGAAGTCACTGGCCCCCACACACACTGCATGAAGTCACTGGCTTCCACACACACTGCATGAAGTCACTGGCTTCCACACACACTGCATTAAGTCACTGGCTTCCACACACACTGCATTAAGTCACTGGTCCCCACACACACACACACTCATATATGCTGATCACACACACTCACATATGCTGATCACACACACTCACATATGCTGATCACACACACTCACATATGCTGATCACACACACTCATATATGCTGATCACACACACTCACATATGCTGATCACACACACTCACATATGCTGATCACACACACTCACATATGCTGATCACACACACTCACATATGCTGATCACACACACTCACATATGCTGATCACACACACTCATATATGCTGATCACACACACTCATATGCTGATCACACACACTCATATGCTGATCACACACACTCATATATGCTGATCACACACTCTGCATTGACATGACATAACATAAAACAAACATAACATAACACATACTAATAACACTTACCTTCTTCTGCTGTCACTCTCCTCTGTCCCCCTCCTGTCACTCTCATCTGTCCCTCTCTCACTTTGCCCCCTCTGCCACGCCCCAGCCATAAAAAAAAAAAAAAAACAGAAACACTTACCAATCCGCGCGGCGCCGGGACCCAGCATCCTCCTCTCTCACGCAGCCTGTCACTGATATGACAGGCTGCGTGAGAGAGGAGGATGCTGGGTCCCGGCGCCGTGCGGATTGGTAAGTGTTTCTGTTTGGTTTTTTTTACGGCTGGCCCGCGGCACCCCTGAGACCCCTGAGTTTGGCACCCGGCGTATAAGACGAACTCCCCCACTTGGAGGCATGTTTTTCAGGTCAAAAAAGTCGTCTTATACGCCGGCAAATACGGTAAATCCAGATCAAAACAAAAAGAACTTTTATAGCCGAAACACAGGGGTCCTCAAACATCTCTAATTATATACAGTATTCTCCCGAGAAAATGTTGCCAGTCTGGTGGGAACCTTTGCAATAAATAAATGTTGAAAACCTGACCCAATATTGATTTAACCTTGAGATTAACATTTTATATATCAATTCTTCTCTTTTTCTTAGAGGCCCAGTATGCAGCTTTTTCATAATCCAAGTCAGTAAGATCTGGTCCCTCTAGTAAAATCAGCATCATCAGCTATATATATAGTGCAAATAATTCCGCAGCGCTGTACAGAGAACTCAAATCGGTCCCTGTGCCATTGGAGCTTAGTCTAAATTCCCTAACATACACAGAGCGAGAGAGACTAAGGTCAATTTGATAGCAGCCATTTAACCTACCAATATATTTTTGAAGTGTGTGGGAGGAAACCCACACAAACACAGGGAGAACATACAAACTCCACACAGCTAAGGCCATGGTCAGGAATCAAACGCATGACCCCAATGCTGTGAGGCAGTAGTGTTAACCACTAAGCCACAGATTATTTAGTGTGTTCGGCTGCATGCGATTCCTTATACAGGTTTAAATTCAAAATCCTCTTGCGCTTGTAGGTATAGTTAGTCCAATAGCAACTAGTTTTGTTAAATTTGGAAGAGATTCTTTGGGACATATTCAATTAGCTTCTGGGCCTGCGGCATTGCGCGGCCATGCATATAAAGTGCAATTACGGCACCGTCACAGAGCAGAGATCTGTAGTGTAGCGGTATCGGGAAGGAGGCGGGCGTGTGTAGCCGCAATCCCAGAAACAAATTAAATATGCCCCTTTGAGCTCAGTTGTTGTGGAGAATATATGCATTATTTGTTTTGAATCTAGACTTCCGTAGGACTCTAGCTCAAACAATTTTGATGCAACTGCCGATTTTAGTTTACTATTTTCATAGTTTCAGTTTACAGGACTTCCCTTTTTAGAATAATGCTCAAAAAGACTCTCACAAGCCTCATTTTGGTCATGGCATTCTGTATTGAAAACTCTTGAAAAACAGGATATGATTGGCATATCCGGAAATCTTGCTTCTAGGTGGTTAATAATTGTATGGATTTACAATAGATATTCGTCTTAAAAGCAGTAGCATCGGAACAATTTATTTTAAGGTGTGACTATTCACCAGCAAGATGTAGATGTAGATTTGTGTGTTTCAATTCCATAAACAGCGTTTCTCAAACTCAATTATCGGGGATCACTAACAGTGCAGGTTTTCCGGGTCCCCAGTGATATAATTATACCACATGTGGATATGTTACAATATGTCAGTAATGACTACACCTGTGCTCCAGCAAGGAGATTTGAAAAACCTGCAATGTTAGGGGGTTCCTGAGGACTGAGTTTGGGAAACACAGTCATAATGCAGTTTTGTAGATTCTAAGATAGGGTCTATTTCTGTCACATTGACAACTTGCCTTCATCAAACTTTAGACAAATGAGGCAGCACATCCGAAAGCATCCTAAGTGAAGCTGTGAAATTGTTTGTTCTCATATATTACCTCTCTGTCTGTATGTATTACCCAGTATTGTCTTATTAATGCTTGTTCCCAATTGTAAAGCGCTACGGAATTTGCTGGCGCTATATAAATAAATGTTGATGATTACGATATTTGCTTAAACCTTCAGCTGTGATGTAATTTCGTTCATTTGGCACTCTTTAAAGTGTAGCAATGACACTCACCAAGGATTCTCAAAACCTGTATTGCAAAGTCAACAGACAGCCACCTAGAGTTATATTTACTAAACTGAGGGGTTTGAAAAAGTGGGGATGTTGGCTATAGCAACCAATCATATTCTAGCTGTCATTTTATAGAATGTACTAAATAAATGATAACTAGAATATGATTGGTTACTATAGGCAACATCTCCACTTTTTCAAACCCAGAGTTTAATAAATATAACCCCTAGTGTCACGAGTCATTTTAAGTTTAATCTGAGGACTTTTAAGTATATTCTGGATTTCAGTTAAACCAGCCATTCTAACTGGGTACATTTGAAAAAAGAACAGTTGCCTTAAGATATTGTTAAATTGCACTAAATGAGGCAACTGCTCAGGCACCAGCAAGAACCAGGCGGTGGTTTACACAATGACCGTTAATCTGTCTGTTTCATCTTTTAATAGTTTCACTACTCCTTTGTGCTTCCCAATCATGACAGTTACTCCATCGGAGCCTAGACCCACAAAGTTATATTTTGTGAAGCGCGCCTCACTGATTTTGGATGTAGAAACATTTGCGTGACTTGCATTCGCATCACAGTGCGGGCGGAGAGCCTGACAAATCGTGGGAAGAACAGTGTGTGTGTGTATAAAATAAATATATATATATTACTAGAAAAAAGCACAGGCAGGGCGCCTCATAGTGTAATACCAGGACAACAAAGGACAAAATGTGTATATATATGCGTACCGTCAGGTAAAGATGTATGATCTAGACTCGAGTGGATCCTCTTTGAGAGCTGTAACACTGGATCTCAACTCGGGAACAATCCAGGAATGTGGAAAAAGGCAAACATAGCATAATATTGTAATGCAAAAGATAATGCACCACGTGAAACACCACAGGGTATTCAAAGGGTGTAGAGTTCAAAATTCACCAGGGTATATATATAAAAAGACGTAGCCCAGAAAAACACACACCACTTTATGTGTAAGCAATAATTCATATGCGTACCAGAAATATGAGCATAATAGCCAGAAGATGTTTTCTTTATAGGCAGCTGTATCTCGTGCATGGACACCCTTCCAACGGCGGTATAATAAATGGAAGAGGATACAATGTAAAGAGCAATACAAATTTAATAAACAAAGTAACACCGAACTCACATATAGTTCACCAGGTACAGCTGATCAACAGTGAGGCTCGTAGCGTTTCGTCTTGATGATCACAAGACTTCCTCAGGAGCACAGATATATATATATATATATATATATATATATATATATATACATATATACATATATACACACGTACGTATAAGTGTGTAGAGTGTGAATTCATTCAAGCTTTGTGGCAGGATACCAAAATGAACAGCTTGCACCATTCTGGGGTTTTTTCCCTTTTCTTCTTTCCAGTGAATTGCCAATTGGATTAAAAAAAAGAAAATTTAAATTGGCTTTCCCTTTTGGATTACAAATTTAAGACATTTCCATTTGATTATTGAGAGAGATGGTATCAAGAGGGTTTTTTTAGTTAAATTTTTTATAAAAATGTTTTTTTTGTTTTGTTTTACTTTTATATTCAATATTTGTATAATGGGCATTTATGAACCCCTTAATATTACACTAGGGGTCCAGATGCCACTTCAGGGTGTCAGAAAAATGGTACATTACCCAGATATCAACTACCGAGGAAGGAACTGAAAGGAATTGAAGAAGCCTAGTACCACATTAATCTGAAAAAATTTGCAAACACATGTGCAGAAGGATAGTTCTACTGTTAACACTTGGGGTTCTCACACAAATGCAACGCCAGTGGGTAACTAGCTTTAGACTCCAAGAAAAATATATTTCAGATTGTTTACAACCCAATTCATGGGATTTGTGGAGCCTGGTTTCCAAAGGTTACCTCCCAACAGTCCCAATTTCAGCAGGACAGTCCCAAATTTAGGACTCTGTCCCACAAGGGGATATGTTTGTGCACAGGTGGAAACGCTGGGGGAAGGGGGATTTCTACAAGTCAACCTAGTGATTTACAGCAGTAGGCAGCCGTCTGGGGGCACAGCCATGCACCCAGCATGAGGAGGTATCACCCCCTATCCCACTTCCAGGGACTGAAACGTTGGGAAGTACGAGTAAGCAAAGCTTTATAAAAAGGTGCTAGCACAATATTTAGACAGTTTTGAAGAACCACAGTATCACAGCATGTTAATTCATGTTGTCTGTGCTTCAGCAACATCAGCATCCAAAATTACAATACATGGAGGTATGTTATACTATAAATAGAAGTAGGGAAAACAACTGGTAAATCAAATTCTCAATATACGCTTACCTTAAAAATAAATCATAATGCTTTTGCTTGTTTCACCATACTAATTATATCTTCCTTTAATTAAAAACACAAATAGATCTGTGTCCCCTACATAACAATTGCTTAGTAAACTTAGTAAACAGCTGTACTTATCAATAAAAAAAAACCAAGTATACTAATCACGTAAACATACAGGGAATAAAAAATCTACTCACAGAAATAATAAAGTGAACGCTCACATAAAGGAAATAGGTCACTGTCCAGATAACACGTGTAAACCAGGAAGTAAGCGCACTGGTAGATGTTAGAATGGAGCACGTTGTAGGAAGCGTGATGTCACGGTCATGTGATCGGGGTGCATAGGAAAGGGCGGAGTCCAGTAGGAGTAGATAACGTTTCAAAGGAAGCGCATACATAAGATTTGATTCATATTGCGGCAATATTTACATAATAGATGCTGTGAGATCTCGTAAACTAAGATAGTAGTGGTCAGATAATTGCTGGCTAATTCGTGTTGGGTGGGTGTTTAAAGATGTACTGCGTAGGCTCTGCTGGGTTACTGCTGTACGGGCAGGGAGAGGGTTGCGACTAAATCCCCTTCAGCGTAGGTACCCGGTACTTACACTGCATGGGAAATAGCACACTCAGTGTGAGCCAGCTAAATCCCCTTCACCGAAGGTACCTTTTGGCCCCCTGCTGGCCGGGTCATGAACTCGAAGGGGATTTAGCCAGCTCACAGTGAAGTGTCTAAATCCCCTTCAGTGTAGGTACCTGGTACAATGACTGTATGGGAAATAGGATTTAGCCAGCTCTTAGCCACACTTATACTGTCTTATATTACTGAGGTTGTTTTTGGTGATGGTATCAGTACTAAATAACAAGAAAATGGATAGTATAATATGTGCATTTTGTCTTGAATTTGTTTCCAGGTCACCTAAAAAAATAATATTTATTTAGCCATTTATTTTTTAAAGATAAAATGTACTTATTGGGCCAACCTTTTAAGAGTTAATTTCTCTTGTGGTTACTCATAAATGATCCATATTGATCTGTAGATATCTAAAAACAAGATCATTTTAGAGTGAGAAATAGAGAAACTGAAGATACTGGGTCATAAATTGGAAGCAGCAGCAAGAAATGCAAACTGAAAATTCAACTCAAAGTAAAGGATAATGTGTAGATATCAGCCCATGAGAAAAGTTATTTGCAATTATTATTTTATGCTAGAACCTTAATGCACAGTAGCATGCATTAGATATATATGAAGAGGCCCCTCTCCCTCTCTATTCACAGAACTTGTTTTCATCAGCAGAAAATTATAGTTGCCAGTTCATTTCTATGGTGTTACTTAGTATTCTCTGGGGCAGGGCCATCTTTCCCATTGGGCACCATGGGCAGGTGCCCGGGGGCCCCATGGGCAAGGGGGCCCCATAGGCAAGTCTCTTAATAAAAATAAATAATCCTGCAAAAAAAAATCCTGCAAAAGAAAAACTTCAAGGGTCACTGAGCGAGTACATTTAAAAAAAACAGTGCATCGAGGACCCTATATTTTATATATATATATATATTATATATATATATATATATATATATATATATATATATATTATATATAGGGCCCCCGATGCACTGCTTTTCCCGGGGGCCCGTAATGTTGTTAAGATGGCCCTGCTCTGGGGAATATTCAATTCAGTACTAGGAGTAGAATGACCGCACTAAGTGGGTTAATAGATAAACAATATTAAACCCCCAATCTTACTTATGATGTATTCCAGTGTAACTTTCCTATCATAGCTGGAGGGTGCTCCCTTATACTTATAATTAATGTGTAGAACCAGAGGAAAAGAAAGTATGTCAAGAGGCACTCCGGGGTATTAAAATTAAAATAACGTTTTATTAGTATGCATTAAAAAATAATGATATATCTAACAACTAGCGAAATATATTAAAAACATGTGCTGTGTGAAAATAAAAATGCAGATCTAGCTGCAAATCGCTGTGTTATCACGCTATTAAAGTATAGTAAATACAGAAATTATATATTATATATTGTAGTATTGAATTATACTGCTGATTGGGTACAGTTGTTGTATAATTATTGGTCAATAATATCAGATATAATAGTATTTAATAACATATATGTTTTTATTATGATGAAACAAGGTGATAAATTATAATATCTATAAATTCGTTAAGATAAGCAACCTTGTTCACTTAAATATAGAGACAATAATTGGCTATCTAAAGCTGATATCAATTAGTGTATAAAATGACTCTGTTTGTGATTCAAGCTCATTACACTGTCATAGTATATCAAGATACAGGTATAATTTTCTTATAGTTGTTTAAATATAGACCCTATGTTCTGATATTGTGTACTGGTTTATTTAATTGATGGCTAAATACGTTTGACACTTTGGAGTTGCTACAATACAGATGGCGTGATTGGCACATAAATATGAATGCTCTGCTGATGTGACACTTTCAACCTACTAACAGTTTAGCTAGATATCAGCGTACTCATATTAAGTTAGATAAAGCTCAGGCTTGGCAAATATATATCATACCTTGGGGGTCAATCACGCTAGTCAATGGGGATAAAATGATAAGAGATAGATCTCCTCAACCCCAGGACAATACACAGCTTAGCTAACGGCATTCATATTTATGTGCCAATCACGCCATCTGTATTGTAGCAACTCCAAAGTGTCAAACGTATTAAGCCATTAACTAAATAAACCAGTACACAATATCAGAACATAGGGTCTATATTTAAACAACTATAAGAAAATTATACCTGTATCTTGATATACTATGACAATGTAATGAGCTTGAATCACAAACAGAGTCATTTTATACACTAATTGATATCAGCTTTAGATAGCCAATTATTGTCTCTATATTTAAGTGAACAAGGTTGCTTATCTTAACGAATTTATAGATATTATAATTTATCACCTTGTTTCATCATAATAAAAACATATATGTTATTAAATACTATTATATCTGATATTATTGACCAATAATTATACAACAACTGTACCCAATCAGCAGTATAATTCAATACTACAATATATAATATAGAATTTCTGTATTTACTATACTTTAATAGCGTGATAACACAGCGATTTGCAGCTAGATCTGCATTTTTATTTTCACACAGCACATGTTTTTAATATAGTTCGCTAGTTGTTAGATATATCATTATTTTTTAATAAATATATTCAATTCAGTCTGGAGCATGTAGATTTGCTTACAGAAATTGACTATTATACTTGTATGCTTTGTAGTGGATAATTTAGGTTATGTTTTAATCATACTTGCCCACTCTCCCGTATTGTCCGGGAGACTCCCTAATTCTGCATAGATCTCCCGCAGTACCTGGTTGGTTTTCCCGCATCCTGCCACTTCCCAGTGAAGTGGTCAGGATGGGGTCCTCCATGACGTGAGTCACAGCAAGCTGCGTAATGTAGGCTTTGCCACCTGGGTCATATTAACACGGATGCATAAATGTATAGTTAAGAGCAGTACTTAAATTACACGATCCCCTGCCCCCCCCCCCCTCCCCCCAAGAAATGTTCAGATTTTAGTGTTAACATTTTTAGTTAAATAAGTACTTGGATATACCCATGGTGTATATTTTACTCAAGGGGTACTTATGTGGCATTATTTAGCACAATGGGTCTGGTGACTCCCCAGTCATTGGCTCCAGTCCATGTACTAGGATATCTCTTCCCTATCCTAATCCTACTGGAACCATACTCAAGAAGGGCACTGGGAGTAGGTATGGCAATTATAACAAGAGCGCAGAATGTTGATCAATGCAAGTAAGGCAGACAAGAGGAGGAATCATTCTGAGGATGCCCTATCACAGTAAAATCTTATATATATGTATATATATATATATATATATATATATATATATATATAAATCATTGGTCTGCTTGTCTGTCCAGTTATGCATTCAGACACCCCTGCACCGATTGGGATGAAACCAACGCGAGATGGTCCAGTTGAATCCTGTCCAGGTTTTAGTGAGATTAGGGTCCCAGTAGAACCTCCCGTTGGTGTACGCTGGGCAGAACTTTGACCTGGCGAGCCTGTCCTGGTCCTTCCACTAGATGGATTTCAATGGCATTTAATCTAAAAACAAAAATGTCACTGGGCAGCCACCTAATGGGTGTGTTGGAAGACCTGCTAAGCTTCTAATTATTTTGAAAAGGTTGACAGTTACATCCAACTCATTGATAACTTAATAGCTTGAAGATTTAAACCCAGGCAACGGCAGGTACTTCAGCTAGTAATTAATAAAACAGGATCTTTAGTCTTAAGATTATTTGCAGAATTGCCTTTCTTTCAATGCCACAGCTTTTGTCTCTCAGCACTTATTGTGGCGGGTACAGCGTGCACTGAAAATTAGAGTGCACTACATTTGTGCACGTCAAATTTAGATTCAGACACATACCTAACTTAAAATTACCTGGACTGAATAAAGATGTAGTTAGTGGCACACTATACAATTAAACACCTGTGTGATTACGATGGATCAGTTGCAAATTGCATTACAAGTTACTTCTTGCTGCTGTAGGTGGAAAATTAAGTTTATTATGCGGGGACCCTTCTTATAATCAGATGTGGTGTAATAGACTTCGTGCTAGATGCATCTTTTTAAAAAAAATTGGACATATTTTAATATAGCAATAATAATGTAATAATTGTCAGGCTAAAAGTAATGTAGGCATTCAATAAAAAAAATCCTAATATGTGGAAGATGGTTCTCATAATATATTGGTAAATTATGTCATTACTTTTTTTCCAAAAGATAATTAAGAGAATAGATAGTATATTATTTGTTTTACAATCCTTGGTTCAGCAGGTATACTTTATGCATTTATCTAATATTTTGACATGCTTGTAGGACACACGAGGAAAGCGTGAAGGTCTCTTCCACACGGGTCACATATAGACATGTAACAAGTATCTACCATACAGGGGGAGGGGAGGGGGGGGTTGGGTTAAAACTTATCTTCCAGGTCTGGTGGCTTGTAAACAAAAGAAAATGTGCTACATATTAGAGATGAGCGCACTCGGATTTTTGAAATCCGAGCCCACCCGAACGTTGCCGATCCGAGTCGGATCCGAGACAGATCCGGGTATTGGCGCCAAATTCAAATCTGAAACTGAGGCTCTGACTCATAATCCCGTTGTCGGATCTCGCGATACTCGGATACTATAAATTCCCCGCAAGTCGCCGCCATCTTCACTCGGGCATTGATCAGGGTAGAGGGAGGGTGTGTTAGGTGGTCCTCTGTCCTGCTATATCTCGTGCTGTTCAGTGCTGTGCTGTGCTGTGCTCAGTCCAGTGGTGCTGTGTCCTGTGCTCTGTCCTTCTGAGGTCAGTGGTGCTGCTGGGTCCTGTGCTGTGTCCTGTTCAGTCCAGTGGTGCTGTGTCCTGTGCTCTGTGCTTCTAAGGGCATAGTTATTTCCCCAATATTCCCCTGTGTTTAAAAAAATAAAAAAAAGTTATTTAAAAAAAAAAAAAAAAAAACAATTAAATTTTTTTTTAATTACCACAAAATTTGCACAACCAATCCTGCAGTATAAGCCCATTGGTACTGCAATATTACCAAGTTCACACATTCAGCAGTAAAAGTCCAGTGGTACTGCAATATTACAAAGTTCACACATTCTGCAGTATCAGTCCAGTGGTGCTGTGTCCTGTGCTCTGTCCTGCTGAGTTCCGTAGTGCTGCTGGGTCCTGTGCTGTGTCCTGTTCAGTCCAGTGGTGCTGTGTCCTGTGCTCTGTGCTTCTAAGGGCATAGTTATTTCCCCATTATTCCCAAGTTTTTAAAAAAATTTAAAAAAGTTATAAAAAAAAAATAAAAAAAAATATATAATTATAACCAAATTTGCAAAACCAATCCAGCAGTATAAGCCCATTGGTACTGCAATATTACCAAGTTCACACATTCAGCAGTAAACGTCCAGTGGTACTGCAATATTACAAAGTTCACACATTCTGCAGTATCAGTCCAGTGGTGCTGTGTCCTGTGCTCTGTCCTGCTGAGTTCAGTAGTGCTGCTGGGTCCTGTGCTGTGTCCTGTTCAGTCCAGTGGTGCTGTGTCCTGTGCTCTGTGCTTCTAAGGGCATAGCTATTTCCCCAATATTCCCGTGTTCAAAAAAATAAAAAAAAGTTATTTAAAAAAATACCAAAAACTAATTAAATTTTTTTTTAATTACCACAAAATTTGCACAACCAATCCTGCAGTATAAGCCCATTGGTACTGCAATATTACCAAGTTCACACATTCAGCAGTAAAAGTCCAGTGGTACTGCAATATTACAAAGTTCACACATTCTGCAGTATCAGTCCAGTGGTGCTGTGTCCTGTGCTCTGTCCTGCTGAGTTCAGTAGTGCTGCTGGGTCCTGTGCTGTGTCCTGTTCAGTCCAGTGGTGCTGTGTCCTGTGCTCTGTGCTTCTAAGGGCATAGCTATTTCCCCAATATTCCCCTGTGTTTAAAAAAATAAAAAAAAGTTATTTAAAAAAATACCAAAAACTAATTAATTTTTTTTTTAATTACCACAAAATTTGCACAACCAATCCTGCAGTATAAGCCCATTGGTACTGCAATATTACCAAGTTCACACATTCAGCAGTAAAAGTCCAGTGGTACTGCAATATTACAAAGTTCACACATTCTGCAGTATCAGTCCAGTGGTGCTGTGTCCTGTGCTCTGTCCTGCTGAGTTCCGTAGTGCTGCTGGGTCCTGTGCTGTGTCCTGTTCAGTCCAGTGGTGCTGTGTCCTGTGCTCTGTGCTTCTAAGGGCATAGTTATTTCCCCATTATTCCCAAGTTTTTAAAAAAATTTAAAAAAGTTATACAAAAAAAATAAAAAAAAATATATAATTATAACCAAATTTGCAAAACCAATCCAGCAGTATAAGCCCATTGGTACTGCAATATTACCAAGTTCACACATTCAGCAGTAAACGTCCAGTGGTACTGCAATATTACAAAGTTCACACATTCTGCAGTATCAGTCCAGTGGTGCTGTGTCCTGTGCTCTGTCCTGCTGAGTTCAGTAGTGCTGCTGGGTCCTGTGCTGTGTCCTGTTCAGTCCAGTGGTGCTGTGTCCTGTGCTCTGTGCTTCTAAGGGCATAGCTATTTCCCCAATATTCCCCTGTGTTCAAAAAAATAAAAAAAAGTTATTTAAAAAAATACCAAAAACTAATTAAATTTTTTTTTAATTACCACAAAATTTGCACAACCAATCCTGCAGTATAAGCCCATTGGTACTGCAATATTACCAAGTTCACACATTCAGCAGTAAAAGTCCAGTGGTACTGCAATATTACAAAGTTCACACATTCTGCAGTATCAGTCCAGTGGTGCTGTGTCCTGTGCTCTGTCCTGCTGAGTTCAGTAGTGCTGCTGGGTCCTGTGCTGTGTCCTGTTCAGTCCAGTGGTGCTGTGTCCTGTGCTCTGTGCTTCTAAGGGCATAGCTATTTCCCCAATATTCCCCTGTGTTTAAAAAAATAAAAAAAAGTTATTTAAAAAAATACCAAAAACTAATTAATTTTTTTTTTAATTACCACAAAATTTGCACAACCAATCCTGCAGTATAAGCCCATTGGTACTGCAATATTACCAAGTTCACACATTCAGCAGTAAAAGTCCAGTGGTACTGCAATATTACAAAGTTCACACATTCTGCAGTATCAGTCCAGTGGTGCTGTGTCCTGTGCTCTGTCCTGCTGAGTTCAGTAGTGCTGCTGGGTCCTGTGCTGTGTCCTGTTCAGTCCAGTGGTGCTGTGTCCTGTGCTCTGTGCTTCTAAAGGCATAGTTATTTCCCCAATATTCCCCTGTGTTTAAAAAAATAAAAAAAAGTTATTTAAAAAAATACCAAAAACTAATTAAATTTTTTTTTAATTACCGCAAAATTTGCACAACCAATCCTGCAGTATAAGCCCATTGGTACTGCAATATTACCAAGTTCACACATTCAGCAGTAAAAGTCCAGTGGTACTGCAATATTACAAAGTTCACACATTCTGCAGTATCAGTCCAGTGGTGCTGTGTCCTGTGCTCTGTCCTGCTGAGTTCCGTAGTGCTGCTGGGTCCTGTGCTGTGTCCTGTTCAGTCCAGTGGTGCTGTGTCCTGTGCTCTGTGCTTCTAAGGGCATAGTTATTTCCCCATTATTCCCAAGTTTTTAAAAAATAAAAAAAAAGTTATAAAAAATATTAAAATTATTTTGTTTTTTAAAAAAAGTAATTATAACCAAATTTGCAAAAGCAATCCAGCAGTATAAGTCCATTGGTACTGCAATATTACCAAGTTAACACATTCTGCAGTATCTTGTGCTACATATAATGGAGACCAAAAACTTGGAGGATAAAGTAGGGAAAGATCAAGACCCACTTCCTCCTAATGCTGAAGCTGCTGCCACTAGTCATGACATAGACGATGAAATGCCATCAACGTCGTCTTCCAAGCCCGATGCCCAATCTCGTAGTACCGGGCATGTAAAATCCAAAAAGCCCAAGTTAAGAAAAAGTAGCAAAAAGAAAAACTTAAAATCATCTGAGGAGAAACGTAAAGTTGCCAATATGCCATTTACGACACGGAGTGGCAAGGAACGGCTTAGGCCCTGGCCCGTGTTCATGACTAGTGGTTCAGCTTCACCCACGGATCTTAGCCCTCCTCCTCCTCCCCCCCCCTACAAAAAATTGAAGAGAGTTATGCTGTCAGCAACAAAACAGCAAACAACTCTGCCTTCTAAAGAGAAATTATCACAAATCCCCAAGGCGAGTCCAAGGATGTTGGTGGTTGTCAAGCCTGACCTTCCCATCACTGTACGGGAAGAGGTGGTTTGGGAGGAGCCTATTGATGATGTAGCTGGCGCTGTGGAGGAACTTGATGATGAGGATGGTGATGTGGTTATTGTAAATGAGGCACCAGGGGGGGAAACAGCTGATGTCCATGGGATGAAAAAGCCCATCGTCATGCCTGGTCAGAAGACCAAAAAATGCACCTCTTCGGTCTGGAGTTATTTTTATCCAAATCCAGACAACCAATGTATGGCCATATGTAGCTTATGTAAAGCTCAAATAAGCAGGGGTAAGGATCTTGCCCACCTAGAAACATCCTCCCTTATACGTCACCTGAATAACCTTCATAGTTCAGTGGTTAGTTCAGGAACTGGGGCTAGGACCCTCATCGGTACAGGGACACCTAAATCCCGTGGTCCAGTTGGATACACACCAGCAACACCCTCCTCGTCAACTTCCTCCACAATCTCCATCAGATTCAGTCCTGCAGCCCAAGTCAGCAGCCAGACTGAGTCCTCCTCAATACGGGATTCATCCGAGGAATCCTGCAGCGGTACGCCTACTACTGCCACTGCTGCTGTTGCTGCTGTTAGTCGGTCATCTTCCCAGAGGGGAAGTCGTAAGACCGCTAAGTCTTTCACAAAACAATTGACCGTCCAACAGTCGTTTGCCATGACCACAAAATACGATAGTAGTCACCCTATTGCAAAGCGTATAACTGCGGCTGTAAATGCAATGTTGGTGTTAGACGTGCGCCCGGTGTCCGCCATCAGTGGAGTGGGATTTAGAGGGTTGATGGAGGTATTGTGTCCCCGGTACCAAATCCCGTCGAGATTCCACTTCACTAGGCAGGCGATACCAAAAATATACAGAGAAGTACGATCAAGTGTCCTCAGTATTCTAAAAAATGCGGTTGTACCCACTGTCCACTTAACCACGGACATGTGGACAAGTGGTTCTGGGCAAACGAAGGACTATATGACTGTGACAGCCCACTGGGTAGATGCATCCCCTTCCGCAGCAACAGCAACAGCTGCATCAGTAGCAGCAACTACAAAATGGCTGCTCGTGCAAAGGCAGGCAACATTGTGTATTACAGGCTTTAATAACAGGCACAACGCTGACAACATATTAGAGAAACTGAGGGAAATTATCTCCCAGTGGCTTACCCCACTTAGACTCTCATGGGGATTTGTGGTGTCAGACAATGCCAGTAACATTGTGCGGGCATTAAATATGGGCAATTTCCAGCACGTCCCATGTTTTGCCCACACCATTAATTTGGTGGTGCAGCATTACCTCAAGAGTGACAGGGGTGTGCAGGAGATGCTTGCGGTGGCGCGCAAAATTGCTGGACACTTTCGGCATTCAGCCAGTGCCTACCGCAGACTAGAGGCACATCAAAAAAGCATGAACCTGCCCTGCCATCACCTCAAACAAGAGGTTGTGACGCGCTGGAACTCCACCCTCTATATGCTGCAGAGGATGGAGGAGCAGCAAAAGGCCATTCAGGCCTACACAGCCACCTACGACATAGGCAAAGGAGTGGGGATGCGCCTCAGTCAAGCGCAGTGGAGACTGATTTCCGTGTTATGCAAGGTTCTGCAGCCATTTGAACTTGCCACACGAGAAGTCAGTTCCGACACTGCCAGCTTGAGTCAGGTCATTCCCCTGATCAGGCTGTTGCAGAAGCAGCTGGAGAAAGTGATGGAGGAGCTGGTAAGCCATTGCGATTACACCAAGCATGTAGCTCTTGTGGATGTAGCCCTTCGTACGCTTTGCCAGGATCCGAGGGTGGTCACTCTTTTAAAGTCAGAGGAATACATTCTGGCCACCGTGCTCGATCCTCGGTTTAAAGTGTATGTTGTGTCTCTGTTTCCGGCGGACACAAGTCTACAGCGGTGCAAAGACCTGCTGGTCAGGAGATTGTCCTCTGAAGAGGACCGTGACATGCCAACAGCTGAAATGATTGGTTTGTTAAAGTGTGCATGTCCTATTTCAACAACATAAGGGTGGGTGTGAGGGCCCAAGGACAATTCCATCTTGAAACTTTTTTTTTTGCATTATATGACCAATCAACAGTCGTTTGCCATGTTCAAAAAGTAAAACCAAATTTAAACAAATTCAAGAAATTAAACCAAAAGTAAAATGCCCTGTCATAATTTAAAACAAGAGGTATTGACGTGCTCTAAAACTACTGTATTGTTGTTTATATTTTATAAACACTACACTTGAAAGCTTGAGTCTTTCAATAAAAAAGTAACTGTCCATTGCACGAATATTTGCAACAGGGACAATTTTAGGGTTAAGAAAGTCAACTAATAACACTTCGACGCTGTCTGTCTTTATAAACACTACACTTGGAAGTTGGAAGAGGTATTGTGGCCCCAGGACCAAATTTACTACCGGGGCCACTGCACTGTGCAGTCCATATTTAGGTGTATCAGATATTAAACAACAGCGACAGTTGATGCCCAATTTTTTAATTATATTGTGGCCTCGGTACCAAATTGTGTACCGGGGCCACCACACTACGCAGTCCATACCCTTTTTTGGTGGAATTCTGACCCGTGGAGGGTTTTTTAATTATATTGTGGCCTCGGTACCAAATTGTGTACCGGGGCCACCACACTACGCAGTCCATACCCTTTTTTGGTGGAATTCTGACCCGTGGAGGGTTTTTTAATTATATTGTGGCCTCGGTACCAAATTGTGTACCGGGGCCACCACACTACGCAGTCAAGATAGATAGATGCGTATCATAGATAAAGTACATTCAGTGGTGTGGGGCAAATTGAAAAATATTCAAATTGCACTGACATTATCAAAAACAAGAGGTTGTCACACGCTGAAACTCCAACATGTATATGATGGAGAGGATGGAGGAGCAGCCGTATGTGCAGTGTAATGCAGACCTGTTGAAGGTTTTTTATATATTTTATTGTGGTGCCCAGTGCCCACTACTCTACGCAGTCCAGATACTATTTTTGGTGGTAATTCTGACCTGTTGAAGGTTTTCTATATATTATATTGTGGTGGCCAGTGGCCACTACTCTACGCAGTCCAGATACTATTTTTGGGTGTAATTCTGACCTGTTGAAGGTTTTCTATATATTTTATTGTGGTGGCCAGTGGCCAGTCCTCTATGCAGTCCAGATACTATTTTTGGGTGTAATTCTGACCTGTTGAAGGTTTTCTATATATTATATTGTGGTGGCCAGTGGCCAGTCCTCTATGCAGTCCAGATACTATTTTTGGGTGTAATTCTGACCTGTTGAAGGTTTTCTATATATTTTTTATTGTGGTGCCCAGTGCCCACTACTCTACGCAGTCCAGATACTATTTTTGGGTGTAATTCTGACCTGTTGAAGGTTTTCTATATATTATATTGTGGTGGCCAGTGGCCAGTCCTCTATGCAGTCCAGATACTATTTTTGGGTGTAATTCAGACATGTTGAAGGTTTTCTATATATTTTTTATTGTGGTGCCTAGTGCCCACTACTCTACGCAGTCCAGGTACATTTATTGGTGCGAATCATACAAGTTCAGGGTTTTTAATATATATTGTGGTGACCCACTCCTCTACGCAGTCCAGGTACATTTATTGGTGCGAATCATACAAGTTCAGGGTTTTTAATATATATTGTGGTGACCCACTCCTCTACGCAGTCCAGGTACATTTATTGGTGCGAATCATACAAGTTCAGGGTTTTTAATATATATTGTGGTGACCCACTCCTCTACGCAGTCCAGATACATTTATTGGTGCGAATCATACAAGTTCAGGGTTTTTAATATATATTGTGGTGACCCACTCCTCTAGGCAGTCCAGGTACATTTATTGGTGCGAATCATACAAGTTGATGGTTTTCTTATTATATATATTGTGGTGACCCACTCCTCTAGGCAGTCCAGGTACATTTATTGGTGCGAATCATACAAGTTCAGGGTTTTTAATATATATTGTGGTGACCCACTCCTCTACGCAGTCCAGGTACATTTATTGGTGCGAATCATACAAGTTCAGGGTTTTTAATATATATTGTGGTGACCCACTCCTCTAGGCAGTCCAGGTACATTTATTGGTGCGAATCATACAAGTTGATGGTTTTCTTATTATATATATTGTGGTGACCCACTCCTCTACGCAGTCCAGATACATTTATTGGTGCGAATCATACAAGTTCAGGGTTTTTAATATATATTGTGGTGACCCACTCCTCTACGCAGTCCAGATACATTTATTGGTGCGAATCATACAAGTTCAGGGTTTTTAATATATATTGTGGTGACCCACTCCTCTACGCAGTCCAGGTACATTTATTGGTGCGAATCATACAAGTTCAGGGTTTTTAATATATATTGTGGTGACCCACTCCTCTACACAGTCCAGGTACATTTATTGGTGCGAATCATACAAGTTGATGGTTTTCTTATTATATATATTGTGGTGACCCACTCCTCTACGCAGTCCAGAAAGATACCTCGTTGCAACGTTTTGGACTAATAACTATATTGTGAGGTGTTCAGAATACACTGTAAATTAGTGGAAATGCTTGTTATTGAATGTTATTGAGGTTAATAATAGCGTAGGAGTGAAAATAAGCCCAAAAACTTGATTTTTAAACTTTTTATGTTTTTTTCAAAAAAAATCCGAATCCAAAACCTTAAATCCGAACCGAGACCTTTCGTCAAGTGTTTTGCGAGACAAATCCGAACCCCAAAAATAATGAAAATCTGGATCCAAAACACAAAACACGAGACCTCAAAAGTCGCCGGTGCACATCCCTACTACATATACAGCAGTGTGTATGTCCAAGTTGTAGCCAGTGTTCCTACGTGTGTAAGTTACTGTACATTATGAATTATTGTGCACCATTTTCACAGAGAGGCGCATGGTATCAGCACTAAATAGGTTATTGAAATAATTAGATCACAAACAGTGCAAGACAATGGGGTATATTTACTAAACTGCAGGTTTGATAAAGTGGAGATGTTGCCTATAGCAACCAATCATTTTCTAGCTGTTATTTTGTAGAATGCACTAAATAAATGATGTCTATAGCAACCAATCAGATTCTAGTTATCATTTATTTAGTGCATTCTACAAAATGACAGCTCGAAAATGATTGGTTGCTATAGACAACATCTCCACTCTTACAAAGCCGCAGTTTAATAAATATACCCCCATGAGTGTGCTGGTCCGGCCGGCTGCCTGGATCAGTCACCCCTACTGGGTCCTCCATTGCTGGGGGAGAACCTTGGTCGGCATAGCAATTACAGGTAAAGTACAGACTTGATATACTAAACATTGAGATGTTTTTGAGAAAGTTAAGCAACCAAAGCAACAATAAAGATGTAGTAATTTTAATGGTGAAATAAATAACTAGTTTATTACAACCTTAGCTCTGAAATATACAAAAAAAGCTGCTTTCAGTATGTTTTGTTTACATCACATTATGTACTTCTTACTAAGTATTCAAATATACAGTATATTACAACGTTCAGCTGTCTGTAATATGTAACAGCACACACAAATGTCTGATAACGTCCATTTACAATATCAGGTAATATATCCCACTTGCTGGTCCTCATCGTAACAAGCTACAACATAACTATCACTCTTCGCAGTAATTTCATCAGGCATTATCAGGTGGATAATAACATGAAGTTCGAGAGTAGAAATAAAATAATAAACTGTCTCTATTAGGTTTCTTGCTTTCTCCTTCGTTAATATCGCTTGATGGACGGACACTTTAAAATGGGAATCCCATAACAGTCCGCTCCAGAACGTGTCTTTTTACCCTCTGGGAGTCACAAGCACTATTTGAACTCTTCCTTAAACAGATGAGTTTTCAGCAGGATCCTGCAGTTAGAGACGATACTTGACAGACAGATATTCTGTTGAACATTTCCACGGGCAGCATTCAAGAAGGGTCATAGTCCTGAGAGCGGAGGTAACCTGGGAGAAGCAAATAAAAAAAGCGTCAGCGTAAGCAGAGGGTTGGTATGTACAGAGATTGTGATAATAGATATAAGTGGAAATGGATAGGACAGCACTAAATACTTTTGTAGTGACAAGATGATTTCAGTAAGACAACAGTAATTAATGACGGAGAGTATAGAGGTTATTTCTGCAGCGACTATTTGAATGGATTGTAGGAGACAAAGATATCATTACAGTAGTCTGGACAGTATGTAACAAAAATTGCTTTGTAGTATAAGAGAAAATGTTTTATTTCTGAAAGAGTAATCAGGGAAATAAAACACAGAATAAATAATAGGATTTTTATATATAGTCCCCTGGGAGACACTACATGACTGGTCCCTACACTATACCCCAATGTTTCCCAGACACTTTAAGACATCCTAGAAGTTCACCGTAGCTCTACCCCCTCTATACTACTCTCCCTATAGGCCGGCGGTTCCCAAACTGTGCGCCGCGGCTCCCAGGGGTGCCGCGGCGCTGTCACTGGGGTGCCGCGGGCCAAGCATTGAAAAAAAGAAAGAACACAGAAACTTACCAATCTGTCGGGCGCCGGGACCCAGCAGGAGTCTGCTGGGTCCCGGCGCCCGACAGATTGGTAAGTTTCTGTGTTCTTTCTTTTTATTCTATGGCTGGCGCGCGGCAGAGGAGTGAGAGGGAGCGTGACAGCGGGGCACAGCAGGACAGCGGGGCACAACAGGACAGAGGAGGGTGACAGCGGGGCACAACAGGACAGAGGAGGGTGACAGCGGGGCACAACAGGACAGAGGAGGGAGACAGCGGGGCACAACAGGACAGAGGAGGGAGACTGCGGGGCACAACAGGACAGAGGAGGGAGACAGCGGGGCAGAGAGGGTGACAGCGGGGCACAACAGGACAGAGGAGGGTGACAGCGGGGCACAACAGGGCAGAGGAGTGTAACAGCGGACAGAAGAGGGTGACAGCGGGGCACAACAGGACAGAGGAGTGTAACAGGGGCAGAGGAGGGTGACAGCGGGCACAACAGGGCAGAGGAGGATGACAGCGTGAGAGAGGGCAGAGGAAGGGGGACATCGTGAGAGAGGGCAGAGGAGGGGGGACACCGTGAGAGAGGGCAGAGGAGGGGGGACATCGTGAGAGAGGGCAGAGGAGGGGGGACATCTTGAGAGAGGGCAGAGGAGGGGGGACATCGTGAGAGAGGGCAGAGGAGGGGGGACATCGTGAGAGAGGGCAGAGGAGGGAAACATCGTGAGAGAGGGCAGAGGAGGGGGGGCATCGTGACAGAGGGGGCAGTGTGAGAGAGGGCAGTGTGTCTGGATGCAGAGGGGGCAGTGTGTCTGGATGCAGAGGGGGCAGTGTGTCTGGATGCAGAGGGGACAGTGTGTCTGGATGCAGAGGGGGCAGAGTGCCTAATGGCAGAGTGTCTGGATGCAGAGGGGGCATTTTTGCATACAACTAAATAAGTATTTCTGTCCTGACCTAAATACTTATTACAATTTTTTGACCCAACTACTTCTAAAACAGGACTGCTCAATAATTATTTTGGAGGGGTGCCTTGAAAAAATTTGGAGACTCTAAGGGTGCCGCGAACTGCAAAAGTTTGGGAACCACTGCTATAGGCCTTCAATTTATGTTTAACCCTGAAGAGGAGTAGACAGGCTCAAACATTAGCGATCATGGGTGGGCAGAACACCATGATGCCAATTTCTTATCAGCAGACTTGGCGACTGGGCACCTAGCAGGGCTGGCACAGGGGGCATGTGTGGTGGAATCAGGGGGCATGTGTGGTGGATGCAGGGCTGGCACAGGGGGCATGTGTGGTGGATGCAGGGCTGGCACAGGGGGCATGTGTGGTGGAAGCAGGGCTGGCACAGGGGGCATGTGTGGTGGATGCAGGGCTGGCACAGGGGGCATGTGTGGTGGAAGCAGGGCTGGCACAGGGGCATGTGTGGTGGATGCAGGGCTGGCACAGGGGGCATGTGTGGTGGAAGCAGGGCTGGCACAGGGGGCATGTGTGGTGGATGCAGGGCTGGCACAGGGGGCATGTGTGGTGGAAGCAGGGCTGGCACAGGGGGCATGTGTGGTGGAAGCAGGGCTGGCACAGGGGGCATGTGTGGTGGATGCAGGGCTGGCACAGGGGGCATGTGTGGTGGAAGCAGGGCTGGCACAGGGGGCATGTGTGGTGGAAGCAGGGCTGGCACAGGGGGCATGTGTGGTGGATGCAGGGCTGGCACAGGGGGCATGTGTGGTGGAAGCAGGGCTGGCACAGGGGGCATGTGTGGTGGAAGCAGGGCTGGCACAGGGGGCATGTGTGGTGGATGCAGGGCTGGCACAGGGGGCATGTGTGGTGGATGCAGGGCTGGCACAGGGGGCATGTGTGGTGGATGCAGGGCTGGCACAGGGGGCATGTGTGGTGGATGCAGGGCTGGCACAGGGGGCATGTGTGGTGGAAGCAGGGCTGGCACAGTGGGCATGTGTGGTGGAAGCAGGGCTGGCACAGGGGGCATGTGTGGTGGATGCAGGACTGGCACAGGGGGCATGTGTGGTGGAAGCAGGGCTGGCACAGGGGGCATGTGTGGTGGATGCAGGGCTGGCACAGGGGGCATGTGTGGTGGAAGCAGGGCAGGCACAGGGGGCATGTGTGGTGGAAGCAGGGCTGGCACAGGGGGCATGTGTGGTGGAAGCAGGGCTGGCACAGGGGGCATGTGTGGTGGAAGCAGGGCTGGCACAGGGGGCATGTGTGGTGGATGCAGGGCTGGCACAGGGGGCATGTGTGGTGGATGCAGGGCTGGCACAGGGGGCATGTGTGGTGGATGCAGGGCTGGCACAGGGGGCATGTGTGGTGGATGCAGGGCTGGCACAGGGGGCATGTGTGGTGGAAGCAGGGCTGGCACAGTGGGCATGTGTGGTGGAAGCAGGGCTGGCACAGGGGGCATGTGTGGTGGATGCAGGGCTGGCACAGGGGGCATGTGTGGTGGATGCAGGGCTGGCACAGGGGGCATGTGTGGTGGAAGCAGGGCTGGCACAGTGGGCATGTGTGGTGGAAGCAGGGCTGGCACAGGGGGCATGTGTGGTGGATGCAGGACTGGCACAGGGGGCATGTGTGGTGGAAGCAGGGCTGGCACAGGGGGCATGTGTGGTGGATGCAGGGCTGGCACAGGGGGCATGTGTGGTGGAAGCAGGGCTGGCACAGGGGGCATGTGTGGTGGAAGCAGGGCTGGCACAGGGGGCATGTGTGGTGGAAGCAGGGCTGGCACAGGGGGCATGTGTGGTGAATGCAGGGCTGGCACAGGGGGCATGTGTGGTGGATGCAGGGCTGGCACAGGGGGCATGTGTGGTGGAAGCTGTTTGACATAGGGGTCACATGGTAATATGTGTGTGTCTCTCTCTTGGCATAGGGGGGCATGTGTGATGGAAGCTGCAGGGCACAGAGGGGGGGGGGGGCATGTGTGAGTAAAGCATGTGGGCAGAAGGGGCATGTGAGGGAGAAGCCTCTTCCCCACACAGCCCCTCCTCAACCAACAATACCCTGACAACACTCACCATCTTTTATCTGCTATTCCCCATGACAGGTGCTCATTCCCTCACAGGCCCCCTGCCCACAATCGTGTCTCACTGCCGCCCACCAGCTTTTCCCTCACAGGCCCCGCTGCCTCAATCCTGACGCCTCTTACTTCAGAATGAAACAAGGTACTTTTTATTTGAAAGAGGAGTAGAACCTTACCGGCAAGTGAGATAATAATACAGAGACCGTTATTGCCATAGATGTTGTGACTAGATGCAGTAATCTTTAATAAACAAAACCACATTTTACTCAGATGATATTTTCATTACAGGCCATGAGTATAATTGCTTTTGTCACAACACTGTACATAAAAGACTTTTCTCAATTATCTCACAAAAATAACAATACATCCAGTTTTCTACACACTTTTTTAGGTGGCATACTTCAGCTTTCTCACTTATCCATAACTTTTAAATTTGGCTATTTTTCAGGCATTCATTGTGGGACACCAGGAACCATTGGAGGATACGGTAGGGACCAGGCGAAAGGGCAATATAAGACATTCTAGAAGTTCACTGACACTACTCCTGTTGTATACCACTCTCCTGTTAGGCCTTTAGTTTAGAATTTTATTACTGGGGTGGTCTCCAAAGTCTACGACTTTAATGTCACAGCTTGGATGATTGTCTAACGCTCTGAGCATAAGAATGGAGGTAACGAGGTGGTGTTTACTCTAATGCCCACACTCACAATGCTGGATTCCTCCACAGGACCCGGCCAAAGTCGGTACTGGGGTTCGCAGGCAGTCTAAGAAGACTCTTGAGTCACTTGCATTTTCTGTGGGTGTCCTGTTTTGGCCGTAGCTCGACAATATTATTAGTTGGGTGACAGGAGGAAAAAGTGCTTTTCTTCCTGTTAATGTACCAAAAGCTAAGGTGCCCAGGTTTCTCTCCTGTTTTTTCCTCCTGTCTGCTAGGTGCCCAGTCGCCAAGTCTGCTGATAAGAAATTGGCATCATCTGCCCACCCATGATCGCTAATGTTTGAGCCTGTCTACTCCTCTTCAGGGTTAAACATAAATTGAAGGCCTATAGGGAGAGTAGTATAGAGGGGGTAGAGCTACGGTGAACTTCTAGGATGTCTTAAAGTGTCTGGGAAACATTGGGGTATAGTGTAGGGACCAGTCATGCAGTGTCTCCCAGGGGACTATATATAAAAATCCTATTATTTATTCTGTGTTTTATTTCCCTGATTACTCTTTCAGAAATAAAACATTTTCTCTTATACTACAAAGCAATTTTTGTTACATACTGTCCAGACTACTGTAATGATATCTTTGTCTCCTACAATCCATTCAAATAGTGCTGCAGAAATAACCTCTATAGTCTCCGTCATTAATTACTGTTGTCTTACTGAAATCATCTTGTCACTACAAAAGTATTTAGTGCTGTCCTATCCATTTCCACTTATATCTATTCTCACAATCTCTGTACATACCAACCCTCTGCTTACGCTGACGCTTTTTTTATTTGCTTCTCCCAGGTTACCTCCGCTCTCAGGACTATGACCCTTCTTGAATGCTGCCCGTGGAAATGTTCAACAGAATATCTGTCTGTCAAGTATCGTCTCTAACTGCAGGATCCTGCTGAAAACTCATCTGTTTAAGGAAGAGTTCAAATAGTGCTTGTGACTCCCAGAGGGTAAAAAGACACGTTCTGGAGCGGACTGTTATGGGATTCCCATTTTAAAGTGTCCGTCCATCAAGCGATATTAACGAAGGAGAAAGCAAGAAACCTAATAGAGACAGTTTATTATTTTATTTCTACTCTCGAACTTCATGTTATTATCCACCTGATAATGCCTGATGAAATTACTGCGAAGAGTGATAGTTATGTTGTAGCTTGTTACGATGAGGACCAGCAAGTGGGATATATTACCTGATATTTTAAATGGACGTTATCAGACATTTGTGTGTGCTGTTACATATTACAGACAGCTGAACGTTGTAATATTCTGTATATTTGAATACTTAGTAAGAAGTACATAATGTGATGTAAACAAAACATACTGAAAGCAGCTTTTTTTTGTATATATCACAGAGGTAAGGTTGTAATAAACTAGTTATTTATTTCTCCATTAAAATTACTACATCTTTATTGTTGCTTTGCTTGCTTAACTTTCTCAAAAACATCTCAATGTTTAGTATATCAAGTCTGTACTTTACCTGTAATTGCTATGCCGACCAAGGTTCTCCCCCAGCAATGGAGGACCCAGGAGGGGGTGACTGATCCAGGCAGCCGGCCGGACCAGCACACTCATGGGGGTATATTTATTAAACTGCGGCTTTGTAAGAGTGGATATGTTGTCTATAGCAACCAATCATTTTCTAGCTGTCATTTTGTAGAATGCACTAAATAAATGATAACTAGAATCTGATTGGTTGCTATAGACATCATTTATTTAGTGCATTCTACAAAATAACAGCTAGAAAATGATTGGTTGCTATAGGCAACATCTCCACTTTATCAAACCTGCAGTTTAGTAAATATACCCCATTGTCTTGCACTGTTTGTGATCTAATTATTTCAATAACCTATTTAGTGCTGATACCATGCCATAAGCCTCTCCATGAAAATGGTGCACAATAATTCATAATGTACAGTAACTTACACATGTAGGAACACTGGCCACAACTTGGACATACACACTGCTGTATATGTAGCACATTTTCTTTTGTTTACAAGCCACCAGACCTGGAAGATAAGTTTTGACCCAAACCCCTCTACCCCTTTGTGTTAGATATTTTTTACATGTCTATATGTGACCCGTGTGGAAGAGACCTTCACGCTTTCCTCGTGTGTCCTACAAGCATGTCAAAATATTAGATAAATGCATAAAGTATACCTGCTGAACCAAGGATTGTAAAACAAATATACTATCTATTCTCTTAATTATCTTTTTGAAAAAAAGTAATGACATAATTTACCAATATATTATGAGAACCATCTTCCACATATTAGGATTTTTTTATTGAATGCCTACATTACTTTTAGCCTGACAATTATTACATATTCACAGTTGTTATATTAAAATATGTCCAAATTTTTTTAAAAAGATGCATCTAGCACGAAGTCTATTACACCACATCTGATTATAAGAAGGGTCCCCGCATAATAAACTTAATTTTCCACCTATAGCAGCAAGAAGTAACTTGTAATGCAATTTGCAACTGATCCATCGTAATCACACAGGTGTTTAATTGTATAGTGTGCCACTAACTACATCTTTATTCAGTCCAGGTAATTTTAAGTTAGGTATGTGTCTGAATCTAAATTTGACGTGCACAAATGTAGTGCACTCTAATTTTCAGTGCACGCTGTACCCGCCACAATAAGTACTGAGAGACAAAAGCTGTGGCATTGAAAGAAAGGCAATTCTGCAAATAATCTTAAGAATAAAGATCCTGTTTTATTAATTACTAGCTGAAGTACCTGCCGTTGCCTGGGTTTAAATCTTCAAGCTATTAAGTTATCAATGAGTTGGATGTAACTGTCAACCTTTTCAAAATAATTAGAAGCTTAGCAGGTCTTCCAACACACCCATTAGGTGGCTGCCCAGTGTCATTTTTGTTTTTAGATTAAATGTCATTGAAATCCATCTAGTGGAAGGACCAGGACAGGCTCGCCAGGTCAAAGTTCTGCCCAGCGTACACCAACGGGAGGTTCTACTGGGACCCTAATCTCCCTAAAACCTGGACAGGATTCAACTGGACCATCTCGCGTTGGTTTCATCACAATCGGTGCAGGGGTGTCTGAATGCATAACTGGACAGACAAGCAGACCAATGATTTATATATATAAGATTTTACTGTGCTAGGGCATCCTCAGAATGATTCCTCCTCTTGTCTGCCTTACTTGCATTGATCAACATTCTGCGCTCTTGTTATAATTGCCATACCTACTCCCAGTGCCCTTCTTGAGTATGGTTCCAGTAGGATTAGGATAGGGAAGAGGTATACTAGTACATGGACCGGAGCCAATGACTGGGGAGTCACCAGACCCATTGTGGTAAATAATGCCACATAAGTACCCCTTGAGTAAAATATACACCATGGGTATATCCAAGTACTTATTTAACTAAAAATGTTAACACTAAAATCTGAACATTTCTTGGAGGGGGAGGGGATCGTGTTATTTAAGTACCGCCCTTAACTATACATTTATGCATCCGTGTTAATATGACCCAGGTGGCAAAGCCTACATTACGCAGCTTGCTGTGACTCACGTCATGGAGGACCCCATCCTGACCACTTCACTGGGAAGTGGCAGGATGCGGGAAAACCAACCAGGTACTGCGGGAGATCTATGCAGAATTAGGGAGTCTCCCGGACAATACGGGAGAGTGGGCAAGTATGATTAAAACATAACCTAAATTATCCACTACAAAGCATACAAGTATAATAGTCAATTTCTGTAAGCAAATCTACATGCTCCAGACTGAATTGAATATTCCCCAGAGCAGGGCCATCTTAACAACATTACGGGCCCCCGGGAAAAGCAGTGCATTGGGGGCCCTATATATAATATATATATATATATATATATATATATATATATATCTATATATATATAGATATATATATATATATATATATATATATATCTATATCTATATATATATATATATATATATATATATATATATATATATAATATATAGGGGCCTCGATGCACTGCTTTTTTTAAATGTACTCGCTCAGTGACCCTTGAAGTTTTTCTTTTGCAGGATTTTTTTTTTGCAGGATTATTTATTCTTATTAAGAGACTTGCCTATGGGGCCCCCTTGCCCCTGGGGCCCCCGGGCACCTGCCCATGGTGCCCAAGGGAAAAGATGGCCCTGCCCCAGAGAATACTAAGTAACACCATAGAAATGAACTGGCAACTATAATTTTCTGCTGATGAAAACAAGTTCTGTGAATAGAGAGGGAGAGGGGGCTCTTCATATATATATCTAATGCATGCTACTGTGCATTAAGGTTCTAGCATAAAATAATAATTGCAAATAACTTTTCTCATGGGCTAATATCTACACATTATCCTTTACTTTGAGTTGACCTTTCAGTTTGCATTTCTTGCTGCTGCTTCCAATTTATGACCCTGTATCTTCAGTTTCTCTATTTCTCACTCTAAAATGATCTTGTTTTTAGATATCTACAGATCAATATGGATCATTTATGAGTAACCACAAGAGAAATTAACTCTTAAAAGGTTGGCCCAATAAGTACATTTTATCTTTAAAAAATAAATGGCTAAATAAATATTATTATTTTTTTAGGTGACCTGGAAACAAATTCAAGACAAAATGCACATATTATACTATCCATTTTCTTGTTATTTAGTACTGATACTACCATCACCAAAAACAACCTCAGTAATATAAGACAGTATAAGTGTGGCTAAAAGCTGGCTAAATCCTATTTCCCATACAGTCATTGTACCAGGTACCTACACTGAAGGGGATTTAGACACTTCACTGTGAGCTGGCTAAATCCATTTTCAATTCATGACCCGGCCAGCAGGGGGCCAAAAGGTACCTTCGGTGAAGGGGATTTAGCTGGCTCACACTGAGCTGGGTAAATCCCCTTCGAGTTCATGACCCGGCCAGCAGGGGGCCAAATGGTACCTTCGGTGAAGGGGATTTAGCTGGCTCACACTGAGTGTGCTATTTCCCATGCAGTGTAGGTACCGGGTACCTACGCTGAAGGGGATTTAGTCGCAACCCTGGTGAAAGTGGCAGGGGGTTGTGTGACCTAATATACGGGATGTCAACTTTTATTCCAATACATACTCAGGGAGTTAACGCAATTTCTTTTTAACAGATTTTTTACTCCGTTCATTCTCCTTACTAAAGGAAACACCCAGCATTTTAAGAAGTGTCTGTTAAATAAAAACCTACATACACAGTATAAATTAGAAAGTGTGTGAAAAATCTACAATGTAAATAAACATAATAGGCCTTATTCACGTCCTATTCAGAGTTAAAGATGCGGCTGCTTAACAACACACTCCCGTCAGTCACTTGCATCCACCTTGCCAACATGTAGAAAAAAAAATATTTTATATATTACAAACACAGTTGCTGTAAAGCATCATTTAAATTTGAATAACCTAGCAAATAATTTTTGGTGTTTACTTCAACAAAGTCGGCAAATCCTAATCTATGGGAGAATGTCCTCTCACTTCCCATCCCCCTCCCTATTTCACTCCTCTCATCTCTTCTGGGCCCCTGATCTAACATGCTGCCCCCTCTTACATCTTTTCCTCTCTCCTCCCTTTCCCCACTCTCACCCTTTCCCTCTTGTCCCCTTCACTGCTCTTCTCTCAGTGTCAATCTGCTCCTACCTACCTCCTCCCTCTCTTTCCCCCAGCTAATCTTCTACCTCACGTCACTTCTACCTTCTGCCTCTCCCATTCATAAACCCCCTTATCTGCCCCATCTCCACTCCTCCCCTACCTCTTGCTCCCCTGCCCCTCATCTCCTGTCTGCTGACAAATCCCCTCTTATTTCTGCGTCTCGTCCAATTCCAACCCTCTCTTCCTGTCATTCCCCTCGCTCCATATCTTACTCACCCTTGCAGACGAGCAACCCCAACAATCTCATCCACATCTCTCCTCTTCCCTCTCTTTCACTATCCTGTGGTCTCTGGAATGCCAGATCAGTCTGTAACAAATTGACCTCTATCCATGATCTCCTTATCTCTAGATCCTTCAACCTGCTTGCCATCACTGAAACCTGGCTATCCCCTGAGGACACTACCTCTCCAGCTGCTTTCTCTTTCGGGGGCTTGTCTTTCTCCCACACACCCAGACCTGGGGAACGGCAAGGTGGTGACGTCGGCATACTTCTCTCCTCCTGCTGTTCTTTTCGGGTTCTTCCCCCTGAACCCTCCCTCTCTGTTTCCTCCTTTGAGGTACACTCTATCCGCCTATTCCACCCAGTCCACCTTCGTGTTGCTGTTATCTACCGTCCTCCTGGTCCTGTCTTCCAATTTCTTGATCACTTTGCCACCTGGCTCCCTCACTTTCTCTTCTCTGACCTTCCCTCCCTGATCTTGGGGGATTTTAATATCCCTATAGACAATCCCTCAGACCCTGCTGCCTCCAAACTTCTCTCCCTCTCCTCCTCCCTTGGTCTCTCTCAATGGACCTCCTCTCCCTCCCACCGCAGTGGCCACTCCCTAGATCTGTTTTTTTCACACCTCGGTAATGTCTCTGACCTCATTAATTCACCTTTTCCTCTCTCGGACCACCATCTCCTCTCTTTTAGCATCTCTCCACCCCTCTCATCGTCCCCTGGCCCCAAGGTTACTCTCACCAAGCGTAATCTTGACACAGTTGATCCTACCAGTTTCTCCTCCCTGGGCTCGCACCTCTCCCCCATCACCACTCTTTCTTGCCCCGATAAGGCTGTCTCCTTCTACAATCGCACTCTTAACGCTGCACTTGACTCTGTTGCCCCGGCTGTCACCGTCAAGCTTCGTCGGTCCCCGACACAACCGCGGCACACTAAACTTACCCGTTATCTTCAAAAATGCTCCCGCAGTGCAGAACGGCTTTGGAGAAAGTCACGTACTCATGCTGACTTCCTACACTTCAAGTTCATGCTTGCCTCTTATAGTTCGGCCCTTTCCCTCTCTAAACAACCTTTCTTCAAAGCTCTCATTTCTTCCCAATCCTCCAACCGCCGTCGGCTTTTTGCCACCTTCAACTCCCTCCTCTCTCCTCCCCCTCCCCACCATGCTCTCTGCTGTCGACTTTGCTACTCACTTCACCTCCAAGGTTGAGTCTATACGTCATGACATCTCCCAGCAGTCCCTTCTTACCCCACCCTCTCTCCCCTCCACGCCCATTCTGTCCCCCTTCTCACCCTCCTCTGCTGCTGCTATCTCCTTTCTCCCCTCCAGCTAGCTCACCCTCCTTCTCTTCCTTCACTCCGGTATCTGCAGATGAAGTCCATTCCCTTCTCTCTTCCTTTCCCCACTCCACTTGCACACAGGACCCAATCCCCTCCCACCTCCTCCGCTCCCTCTCTCCTGAAGCCTGCTCCCACCTTGCACACCTCCTCAACCTCTCCCTCTCCTCTGGAATCTTCCCCTCCTCTTTTAAACATGCTCTTGTCTCCCCCATACTCAAGAAACCGTCCCTTGATCCCGCCTCTCTCTCTAATTACCGCCCTATTTCGCTTCTTCCTTTTGCCTCCAAACTCCTTGAACGGGCTGTCTACAACCGTCTCACCTCCTTTCTTTCCTCTCACTCACTACTTGACCCGCTCCAATCTGCTTTTCACCCCCTCCACTCCACTGAAACTGCCCTCACTAAGGTCACTAATGACCTTCTCCTCGCTAAATCCAATAGACACTACTCCCTTCTTATCCTTCTTGACCTCTCTGCTGCCTTCGATACCGTTGACCACGCACTCCTTTTGCAAACTCTCAAATCTTTAGGCCTAAGTAACACTGTCCTCTCCTGGTTTTCCTCTTACCTCACAGACCGCTCCTTATCAGTCTCTACTCATGGTTCTACATCACCCCCTCTTCCCCTACCCGTTGGCGTTCCTCAAGGCTCTGTTCTTGGCCCCCTGCTTTTCTCCCTCTACACCTCCTCCCTTGGTGTCCTCATTAACTCCTTTGGCCTCCAGTACCACCTCTATGCTGATGATACCCAAATCTATCTTTCATCCCCTGACCTCTCCCCTTCCCTTCTGTCTCGTGTCTCCTCCTGTCTCTCGGCCATCTCATCTCGGATGTCCCAACGCTTCCTTAAACTCAATATTTCCAAGACCGAGCTTATAGTCTTTCCCCCTGCCAGGACTCTCCCACCTCTCCCCCCCTCTCTATTTCTGCTAATAACACTACCCTCGTTTCTGTCCCCCAAGTCCGA
The DNA here is from genome assembly GCF_038048845.1 of Mixophyes fleayi. Classification (NCBI taxonomy): domain Eukaryota; kingdom Metazoa; phylum Chordata; class Amphibia; order Anura; family Limnodynastidae; genus Mixophyes; species Mixophyes fleayi. Next base: position 255,534,000 of record NC_134404.1, on the reverse strand, counting down.
TGCCTTGGGGTCATCCTTGATTCCTCTCTCTCATTTAAGCCTCACATTCTGTCCCTCTCAAAATCCTGTTACTTCCACCTTCGGAATATATCTAAGATACGTCCCTTTCTCACCACGGAAGCCCCGAAAACCCTTGTTCACTCGCTTATTATCTCTCGCCTTGACTACTGTAACCTTCTTCTCTCTGGCCTTCCTGATTCTCGCCTTGACCCTCTTAAGTCTATCCTCAATGCTGCTGCCCGCCTCATTTTTCTCTCCCGCCACTCTATCTCTGCGGTCTCCCTCCAACAGTCACTACATTGGCTCCTCATACCCTACAGAATTAAATTTAAACCCCTCACCCTCACCTTTAAAGCTCTTAGTCAATCTTCCCCTCCCTACATCTCCAATATTATCTCTACCTACACTCCTACCCGCCCCCTCCGCTCTGCCTCTGACCGCCGCCTCACTACTTCACTGATCACCTCCTCTCACTCTCGTCTTTAGGACTTTGCCTGGGCTGCTCCCCTGCTGTGGAACGATCTTCCACGTTCCATCAGGTTAGCATCTATTCTCAAAGGCTTCAAGCGTGCCCTTAAGACTCATTTCTTTATTCAAGTCTATCAGTCCTCCTAACTTTCTTGTCCTGGCTCTCTCCCATAGTTAGTACCACCCTTTATGTGTCTCCCCCTTCCCTTTAGGTTGTTAGCTCTCATGAGCAGGGCCCTCTTTCCTTGTGTGCTCCTTCTACTGTTCCTTCACCCTCTGTACCTCTTGGCCTGCTTCGCTAGCCCTGTTTTCCCTGTTTTATTAATCTTCGGCCTTCTTGCTGATTTCTCCTATCAGTTTCACTATCTGTCAGATATAATCTGATTTGCTTTACCCTGTCACCTGTGTTTGTATATATTTGTGTATCATGTTGTGTCTTGGTTCTGTTTTCTGTATATGTAATGTACGGCGCTGTAGACCCTTTGTGGCGCCTTATAAGTCAAAGATAATAATAATAATGACTGCTAAAGTCCCAATAAGTATCCGTGAATCATTTGCAGACCAAAGTACAAGCAAATTGATAGTTTGGGTGTTCGTCAACATCATCAGTTACTTACACCTTCCCCTGATGAACCGCAATTGTAAACACTTTTCAGTCATATTTGTGACTACGTCCCGGTCTGAAGCAGGGGCGGATCTAGAATTTAATTTTACTGGGGAAGATTTAGTCCCCGCCCCATTTTTGATAGCTAAGGTTGCCTGCGGCTGCACACTATGTGCAGGTCTGTTAGGCAGAGACAGGCATGGAGAGTGTGCTGCCCAGCTGCTCTGATTGAACACAATCAGAGCAGCCGGGCAGCAGACTCTCTCTGCCGAACGGACCTGCACATAGTGTGCAGCCGCCAGCAGCAAGTCCCTGCTAGGGGGGGCGATTGCCCTGATCACCCCCCGGATCCGCCACTGGTCTGAAGCCGTACGTAATTGTTCGAACACACCCTTACTATGCATTGCCTAGCTAGAATATTGTTAGAACCTTTCCCTCACTTGGCATACCGCTTCAGGCTTAAGGAGTCATTCGTGGAAAAATATGGAGAACCAAACATAAGCCATAATAGATTGGCAACAGCATTGATTTGCTATTTCTGCATTTCAGAACCTGTAGAAACAGTGGAAAAATGGTTAAATGGGGCAGCCTCTGGGGTACTGGATAGGGGAGAAGCACATTAGTATAATTTTACAATAGGTGGTAGTGCAGCTTTAATCACTCCCTATTTTCAAATACCCAGTCAAAGTACTTGGATTTAGGAAGTGGGATATATCTGGGTAAATTAAATAGAAAAGTGTATCATTGCAGAAAAATAACAGCTCTACACTTAATAGAAAAAATAGGGCTTCCAGATGGACATAAATCTATACCTTTATTATAGTCTTTGACCAGGGAAGAGACTGAAATTGCATTTGTGTGGCAGAAAATGTAGGTGAGGAGGCAGTTGGGGAGAAGCCATTGAGAAAGCTGTTACAGATAGTGCTCGGGTAGTGATACAGGGAGACTCAGAAAGTCGAGCAGAGACTGGATAGGAGTTTCATTAGCTAGGGTAAGAGAGGGAAGTCTGGGAGATAAGTCCCAGCAGTTTGATCATTTGTGAGCAGCTATATGTGTATTGTCTGTAGTCATTATTTCATTGTAAAACCATTTAGGGTTGCATTGTCCAGTGTATTACATAGCTGTTATCAAATTTAGTTCTTCTGATGCTTTAATCTGCAATTCCAGTGTGAAAGCTGGCTATGTGTATAACCATAGTAAACATTTGTAAGTACTGGTTCTACGTACCATTGTGCAGTATAGTACATAGGGTTTTTCATGCTTAGAAATATTAATACTTTGAATGTCTAGAAAATGCAAAAGCATTCTCTCATCTGCACAGAGACCAAAAGAAAATATAGTTGTGCAGCACATAAACATACTGTAGTTGCCAGCTTTGCTAAAACCATGCCATGTCATAAAGATGGTAAACCTCACAAATTAATTCTATCTGTTATGCACGTTTTGTCGCTATTCAATAACGATTGTCGAATCTCGATTTGTGTTTCCAACGCACAAAGATTTATTATCCAAAAGTAGCAGAATAATTCAAGCGAAATATCCAGTGAACAGTCATTCAGGTCTGAAGTATGTTTCAAAGAAGACTGGTCACTAGATCAAAAGCTCCTGCTTATATGCAGTCAGAAATACAGTAAAACAATGCAGATAATGTGGCTTGCTTCTATTGGTCCAGGTTTCAGGAAGGTCCAGGATGTTGCAGATCATAGGCCAGTTCAAACCAAAATATCCAAAGGTGGGGGTCATCTCACCAGGGGATGTGCTCCGACTTTTCTGCCAAGAATCCAGTTTCAACTAGTCTATTAGCATTTTATAGTCAGTATAACTCTAAAAATATATTCCCTAACATCAATAACTAGAGTATGTAATGTGCGATCTCTTCGGCGAATGAACCGGACAGCTGCTGATTAATAGGGGATTAAAGTGATACCAGACATGACACATTTCCTATAACCTGAACCTTGTGTTTCACTATAATGCATATATCTTATCTTATTAAACATAAATATTACTATATTTCAACATAAATAACTATGTGCTGCAACTACAATTAATGTGTACTATTTACAAGTGTGTGTGCGTGTAAATGTGAGTAAAAGTGTAAAATCTTGTTATTGCCACGTGTTGCGGCTGGATATGCCCTTCCACGCCGTAGCGCTCTACGCATAACTTCAGACAAAGACAACCAAATTTGCTTGATATTAATTGATATAACTTTATCCAATTTGCTGACTTCGACATGTCATTTGTCAGTTTACTTCACTGACATCTGAGTTTAAAGTATAAGCCAACTGAAACATGGTGATATGAAAATATACTAGGACAGAATTTGCCATGCCTTTGTGGCAATAAGAGATGGCTGTTGGGAAGCTAACCGAACCTAACCACATGCTCAGTCTGTCACTGTTAGCAGGATAGATTATTGTTGCTGCATACTCTGGCCGTTTGCTCTATCCAGAGCTACACGGTTATCTCGTTACCGGCTACTAATTCACTTGGGACCTGATTCATTAAGGAATGTAAATCCCGATACATGAGTTTGCCCAGAAATTGACTATACGCTAGTAAACACAAGTCCATGCAATTCATCATCGAAGGGCTTCCAGATGAACATAAATATATACCTTTATTACAGTCTTTGACCAGGGAAGAGACTGAAATTGCATTTGTGTGGCAGAAAATGTAGGTGAGGTGGCAGTTGGGGAGAAGCCCATGATAAAGCTGATACAGGTAGTGCTCAGGTAGTGAGACAGGGAGACTCAGAAAGTCGAGTGCTGAAGTAAAGAGAGCAGAGACTGGACAGAAGTCTCATTAGCTAGGGTGAGAGAGGGAAGTCTGGGAGATAAGTCCCAGCAGTTTGATCATTTGTAAGCAACTATATGTGTGTAGTCATAAATTCATTGTAAAACCATTTAGGGTTGCATTGTCCAGTGTATTACGTAGCTGTTATCAAATTCAATGCTTCTGATGCTTTAATCTGCAATTCAAGTGTGAAAGCTGGCTATGTGTATGGCCATAGTAAACATTGTAAGTAGTGGTTCTACCTACCATTGTCCAGTGTAGTACATATCTGTTGTCATGCCTGAGGATCTGGCTGTACGCAGACTGAGTTGTGTCTCTGGAGCTGGACTGGTGACTACATGGACAAAGCTGGGTGGCCTGATAATTTTCCTCTGCATGTAGCGAATGGACTGGTGCAGATGGCGATTACACTAGCAGGGAAGAGCAAACAGGAACTGCTGGAGTGGACGGGAACCGGAATGGAACTGGAATGCTGTGACCGGAATGCTGTAACCAAAATGCTGAAAGAGGATTGCTGTAGCCGGAATGCTGTAACCGGAATACTGGAAGAGGCTTGCTATAACCGGAATGCTGTGACCTGAATGATGGAACCAGAATGGATGGAACCAGATTGCTGGAATCGGACTGGAGCCAGAATGCAGACTGCACTATCAGAGCTGGATAAATAGCAAAACTGTAGTGAATTAGATAGCAAGACTGCAAACTGCTGAGAACCAGGTTGGCGTCTGAAATACAATGTTGCACTGGCAACAGCTAAGGGCAAGTCCTTTAATAGTTGTTGTTGATTCCTAATTAGAGAATGCAATCAGCTGGGCAGAAGCAGCACTCTGATTTGCTGAGATGGATCAGGTAACTATATCCAAGATGGAAGCTCCCATGGAGTGGTTTTGGAGGGCGGTGGTAATCGTTTTCACGATTACCACCATTCCGACACCGACTCTCTACATCTCCGATGGCAGCACCATACTCTCAGCAACTTATTCCGATAAGACATGTTCGGCACCAAACTGAGATGTGATTGCGACGTGAATAAATATTAAATTAAAGCGGCAATGGCGGTACCCCTCAGGTTAAGTGTATAAACACTTAACCTGACATTGCCGCTTTAAATTAAGATTTAGTCAGGTCGAAATCACATCACAGTTTGGTGCTGGATATGTCTGTATCGGATTAAGCTGGGAGTGTGGTGCTGCCATCGGAGATGAAGAGAGTAGTTTTGAAGGTAAGTCTGCTTCAATGCTTATCGTTTTTTTACACTTTTGGATTTTTCATGTAGGTGCCTTTGGTGTCGGAATTTTCTGCACCGTTTAACTGTACCCTACCCTTGGAGGGAATCTGAAATGAAAGCTGTTATCACCTGATTGGCTGAGAGGAATCATGTGACCGAATTCAAGATGGCCACACCCATACTCTGATTCTGGAGGGATCTCTGGAGTGGATACAGACTGGGCAGCATCTCACAGAGAGGTCTGAAACCAGCAGAGCCTGAGGACCGCAGGGACAACTTGGAAAGGCAGCAAAGAGTTAAATGACAGAACCTGAGAGCCTGGTGTGTGACAGTAACCCCCGTTTGAGGGTGGACCCTGGACACCTTTTGGGCTTCAAAGGGAATTTTGCATGGAAGATTTGAACCAAGCGTTGAGCATATACTGTACATCAGTGGCTTTAATCCAGGCTCATTCTTCTGGACTGTAACCCCTCCAATCAATAAGGTACTGAAGATGACCATGATGAATACGTGAATCGAGTATCCTTTCCACTTCATACTCGACTCCTCGTTGAGTTTGAATTTTAGGAGTCTTAGGGAGTGCAGAATGAACCCTGTTCAGGACCAAAGGTTTCAACAAGGATATGTGGAAGGAATTTGGAATTCGCAGATATGGAAGAAGTTTGAGTTTGTAAGCTGCTGGGTTGATGACTCGCTCTATGGGAAATAGACCAATGTAGCAAGGGCCAAATTTCATGGAAGGTACCTTAAGCCTCAGGTTGCGAGTGGAGAGCCAGACTCTATCACCTGGTTTGAGACTGGGTATTGCTTGACGTTTGTGATCAGCAATTTTTTTGTAATTGGAGGAAGCCTTTAACAGGGAAGAATGAACTTCCTTCCATATTTTAGAGAACTGACGTAAGGTGTTAACAGCAGCAGGTACAATGGCAGAAGGAAGAGGCTGAAACTCAGGTATTCTGGGATGTAGACCATAGACTGTAAAAAAGAGTGTAGACCCAGAGGAGGAGTGGTACTGATTATTATGGAAGAATTCTGCCCAGTTTAAGAGTTTTTTCCAGTTGTGAAGATGAGATAAATATGTGAAGAAAAGTTGCTAAATCCTGATTCACCCTTTTAGTTTGGCCATTTGTTTGGGGGTGATAGGCAGACGAAAACTTGAGCTTCACTTGAAGAGCTGAACACAAAGACCGCCAGAACTTGGCCACAAACTGGACCCCACGATCGGAGATTATTTCTGAAGGCAAGCCATAGAGCCTGCAAATCCCCTGAATAAACAATTGAGCCAGCTTTGGAGCGGAGGGTAGTCCAGTGAGAGGGACAAAATGGGCCATCTTGGAGAACCTGTTGACTACAACCCAGATGGTGTTGAACCCATTAGAAACTGGTAGATCAGTAAAGAAGTCCATAGACAGATGAGTCCAGGGTTGGTGACGAACTGACAATGGTTGTAGTTGTCCAGCAGGTGTCTGGCGAGATATTTTATGTCGGGCACACCTGGAACAGGAAGCAATGAATTCTTGGATGTCCTGCTTAAGAGTAGGCCACCAATAGAATCTTTGGAGAAATTTGAAAGTCTTCTGAACCCCAGAATTTCCGGACAATCGGGAAGCATGAGCCCATTGAAGCAATTTCTTGCGAAGTGCTGGAGCTATGAAAATTTTTCCGAGAGGCGGGGTAGCAATAATATTGGTATTAGAAAAGGACACAAGATCGATGATGGGACTTTTTTGGGTGAGGCAAAGATCCTCATTTTGAATCATGGAACCAGAAATAGCATGGGCTTTACATTTCTGGGTTCCTGGCTGATAGGCTACTTTGAAGTCAAACCTGGAAAAGAACAAGGCCTATCTAGCTTGTCTTGGATTGAGACACTGAGCTGACTTTAGGTACTGTCACGGTTGACTTATGGAAAATAGATCCCTAGGCTCTGCTGAACATGGCTTGGCCCACCCACAGGCGCAGAGTCTAACAGGCAGGTGGTTTTCAACAGGAACCCCGGCAAGGAGGTATGGTCTTTGCGGCACCAAACCTGCAGGTCGTGGTCCTGTGAGTGGGTGAACAGCAGAACGGTGTGGAGGAGCCGGGCGAAGCGGGTAGAGACTAGAACCCACAGGTATATGGTATGGGAACAGGAACACTAGCGATAAGACTGATGGGCAGCAACAAACGAGGCACTAGTAGAATGGGTGTCCTGTGGTATAACAGGGAAAGAGCAGAAGCTGTCACAATGGTGTATCCAGGAGTGATTGGTAGAGATACTGAAACAGCGGGAGTACAGCACTGAAGTTATGCTGAGCACACACGAGCAGAGGTAGCTTAGGGAGAACAGCCGATGAGTCACCAAGGCAGTTGCGGCTCACAGTGATAGCGGTTAGAGAACTGGAGCTGTCACGATGAAGTACATCAGAGATGGTATAGAAGTACTGGAGCAGCAATAGTTCAGTACAGCAGGAGACTGAGAGTAAAACTGACGTGGTGAAGGTAACTCGTAGTAACAGCCGATGAGTCACAGTAGTAGCGGCTCTCAGTGGTGGCGGTGAGAGAACTGGAACTGTCACGATGAAGTACAATTGAGATGGTAATATCAGTACTGGAGCAGCGATAGTTCAACACAGCCGGAGACTGAGAGCAAACTGAATTAACGGAGATAACTCATAGTAACAGCTGATGAGTCACAGGTGCAGTAGCGGCTCTGAGTGGTAGCGATGAGAGAACTGAAGCTGTCACGATGAAGTACACTGGAGATGGTAGTAGCAGTGCTGGAGCAGCAATAGTTCAACACAGCAGGAGACTGAGAGCAGACTGAAGTAATGGAGGTAACCCGTAGTAACAGATGATGAGTCACAGGTGTAGTAGCGGCTCTGAGTGGTAGCGATGAGGGAACTGAAGCTGTCACGATGAAGTACACTGGAGATGGTAGTAGCAGTGCTTGAGCAGCAATAGTTCAACACAGCAGGAGACTGAGAGCAAACTGAAGTAACTGAGGTAACCCGTAGTAACAGCTGATGAGTCACAGGTGTAGTAGCGGCTCTGAGTGGTAGCGATGAGAGAACTGAAGCTGTCACAATGAAGTACACTGGAGATGGCAAGAGAGGTACTGAAGCAGCGATGGTTCAGCACAGGCCACAAACTGAAAGCAGACTGGAACACAGGCAAACCACGAGGAGAACAGGAACCAGAACCACAGGCTACAGGAAGTGAGCTTGAAGAACAGGCATCAGACAGGTGAATCCAGAAGGTTTAAATAGTGCTCCAGGAATGCTCAGCCAATGACAAGGGGAGGGAGGTCCAGAAGTGCAATAGACTTGCACCTGTGCAGAACTGAATGTAGCTGAATGAATGAATGAAGTTAGTCTGATGCTGGAACATGGCAGTTTACAGATGAATGAAATGCGGTTAACGAGACAGGTACTATTTGCAGGACCGAAGCATTACAGGTACAGAAGGTTGGCACCTTCCAACAAATTCTCCATTCTTCCAAAGCCAACTTAATGGCTAACAATTCTTGATCTCCTATAGAGTAGTTTTTCTCAGCCTGCAGAAATTTTCGAGAAAAATAGCCACAGGGATGAAAATATCCATCTTCAAAACGTTGAGATAAAACAGCACCTACACCTACTGCAGAGGCATCCACTTCAAGGATGAAAGGTCAGGATAAATCAGGCTGGCAAAGAACTGGAGCGGAAATGAAGAGTTGTTTAACGCAATAGAATGCTGCTTTAGCTTCTTCAGACCAATTGGAGAGATCAGACATCTTTTTGGTAAGGGCTGTGAAAGGAGCCACATGAGTGAAATTTTTTTTAATTAATTTTCTGTAATAGTACGTGAAACCCAGAAAGCGTTGAACCGCCTTGAGAGTGGTTGGAAGAGGCTAGTTGAGATTTGCCTTGAGCTTCTCTAGGTCCATCTGTAAGTCAGTACCCGAAATAACATAACCTAAGAAGGTGATGGATGGAACTTCAAAGGTGCATTTCTCTAATTTACAAAAGAGCTAGTTGGTAAAGAGATGTGAAAGAACCTCCTTGACATTGGCACAATGTGATTCCAGATTATTGGAGAAGATAAGGATGTCATCCAGGTAGACGACGACTGTTTTGCAGAGGAGATCACAGAAAATTTCATTGACATAATGCTGGAATACCGCTGGGGCATTACTTCATCCGAAAAGTATGACTAAGTACTCGTAGTGCCCATCACGAGTGTTAAAATCGGTCTTCCATTCGTCCCCTGCACGAATTCAAATTAAATTGTAAGCCCCTCTTAAAGCTAATTTGGTGAAGATGGTTGCTCCTCTGACACAATCAAACAGTTCCTTGATTAGGTGCAAAGGATAGCGATTTTTGACATTGTTCAAACCTCTATAGTGAATGCAGGGCTTGAGACTGCCATCTTTTTTCTTCACAAAAAAGAAACTTGCTCCAGCAGGTGAGGAAGATGGATACATGAACCCCTTCTCAAGATTTTCCTGGATGTATTCAGACATTGATTTAGCCTCAGGGAGAGAGAGCGGGTAGGTACACTAGGTGGTGTCTTCCCTGGCATCAAATCAATTGGACAATCCCACTCTCTATGTGGTGGTAAGGAGTCAGCACCAGCTATACTGTAGGCATCGGAGAAGTCCCTGTAAGGTAAGGGTGGAAGCTCTTGACCAGAAGAGACTGTGGTTCGAAGAGCTATGACACGCTGGAGGCAGGAGTCATTACAAGATATACCCCAGGATGTAATCTGAGACGTAGTCCAATCAATCTGGGGGTTGTGTAACCGTAGCCAAGGTAAAACTAGGACAAAGGAATGTGAAGCTTTGGGAGTGATAAGAAGTTTAAGCAATTCTGAGTGCAGAACCCCTACTCTAATCTTCAGAGGATGAGTCTGGTCGGTGATAATACTATTTGAGATGCGACTTCCATCCACTGCCGTGATGTAGAAAGGTTGAGGTTAATACGGTAATCGCAACTCTTGAACCGCTGTGGCAGTAATGAAGTTTTCAGCAGCACCAGAATCAAGAAGAGCTGAGAGGTTTTTATTTCGCTGAGCATGTTCAAGAGTGATTGTTAGTACACAATCAGATTTTTGTGGAGAAGAATTGACTACTCCTAACCTAGCTTCTCCATCACCAGTTAGGAGCTGGAGTTTCCTAGACGCTTGGGTCAGGAATCAAGTAAGTGAACTGGAGCTGCACAGTAAAGGCATAAGTTCGCCAATTGGCATCCCTGACGCTATTCTTTGGTTAAATGAGAGCGGTTCACCTGCATGGGCTCATCGTTTGGCGGCGAGGATTGCCGGGACCGAAGTTGATGATGCAGCTTAACCCTTTCACTCCTGTCTTTCTCCATGGCACTTTCCCAAAAGCGTTAATCAACTTTAGTACACAGGGAAATTAGTTCATCAAGTGTAGAAGGCAGATCGTAAGTAGATAGCTCATCCTTAAGTTTATCGGACAAGCCACTCCAAAAGGCTGTAATCAGGGCCTCATCACTCCACTTCAACACAGAAGCTAATATTTGGAACTGAATCAGGTATTGGCACACAGGACGAGAGCCTTGTCAAAGGCGTAGAATTTCTAGGATGCTGATGTGGTTCTGCCAGGCGCGTCAAAGATCCGACGGAAGGCTGCTGTGAATCCAGAACAAGATGAAAGCGGGGTATCTGCTCTTTCCCATGTCCAGGCTAATGCTTGTCCCAATAGGAGGGAGATAATGTACGCAAATTTTGCTTTCTCTGTGGGGAAATTGCTGGGCAGTAGCTCAAAATGGATATCACATTGATCCATGAACCCCCTACACAGTTTTGGATCACCATCAAACTTGGCAGGAGTTGGCAGATGAAGATGAGAAGCCATGGCAGTAACTTGAACAGGTGGAGCTTGTACAGAAGCAGAAGAGTCACCTGAACTGAGAGTAATTTGAATTCTAACCAGGCGGGAGGACAATTCTTGAAGGAACTTGATTTGTCCCTGTGCGTTTTCCTGGCTCACCAGGCTTTGCATTGAGCCTGCTTCTTGGTGCAGATCACCAGCGGGATTCATTAGGCCAGTACAAACTGTCACGCCTGAGGATCGGTCTGTACCCAGACTGAGTTGTGTCTCTGGAGCTAAATGGCGACTACGTGAAAAATTTTGGGTGGCCTGATAATGTTCCTCTGCATGAAGTGAATGGACTGGTGCAGATGGTGATTACACTTGCAGGGGAGAGCAAAAAGGAACTGGATTGCTGGACCCGACTGGAACCGGAATGCTGTAACCACAATGCTAAAAGAGGATTGCTGTAACTGGAATACTGGAAGAGGATTGCTATAACCAGAATGCTATGACCGGAATACTGGAAGAGGATTGCTGGAACCGGAATGGAACCAAAATGCTGGAACCGGAATGGATGGAACTAGATTGCTGGAATCGGACTGGAGCCAGAATGCAGATTGCACTGTCAGAGCTGGATAAATAGCAAGACTGTAGCGAGATAGACAGCAAGACTGCGAACTGCTGGGAACCAGGTTGGTGTCTGAAATACAACGTTGCACTGGCAACAGGTAAGGGCTCCAGGAAGTCCTTTTATAGTTGTTGTTGATTCCTGATTGGAGACTGCAGTCAGCTGGGCAGAAGCAGCACTCTAAGTTGCTGAGATGGAGCTACACGACCAAGCGAGAGGGAGCACAAACACAAGATTCTCAGCAGAGCAATAATGATACGCACTCAAGGCCTTAGGCAATAGTCAAAGGAGTCCCATTGTTTGGTTTTGTTTAGATACCTGGGTAAGCACATGGAGTGTGTAAAGGAATTTTTGCTTGTCCTTCTGGTTGGCTATTTTGTTACAACATACTCAAATAATTCAGACTTGTGACCATATCTATTTCACAATCTACTGTTGTGTTCGTTACCTACTAGGTACTCTCTCCCTACCTCCCCTCCCCCAAAGTTTTGTTTTGGACTTGTTAAACTTTAGGTAGCGTTGGGACATCCATGTCAAGATTGCAGAGAGACAGTAGATTATACGAGATACTACAGAAGGGGAGAAGCCAGGGGAAGTGATACGGATTAGGGTATTGTCAGCGTATAGGTGGAACTGGAGGCCAAATGAGCAAATTAGTTCCCCAAGAGAAGAGGTATACAGTGAGAAAAGTAAAGGGGAAAATACAGAGCCTTGACCGACCCTAGCAGATAATGGGAGTGAAGTGGAGGATGTGCCAGAGGTAGAGACACTACCTAGCAGAACAGTTCGATAGGTAGGAAGTGAACCAGGAAAGAAATGTGTAGCTCAAACCAATGAAGTGAGGGGTGTGTAGGAGAAGAGTATGATTGTGATGAAATGGACTCACAGCTAATATGACACCCTCGGCCTCTCGTCACTAAAACCAGGAGTGTTTCCCTATGAAAGGACCAATTATCATTTGACTGTTATGGACAATTTTGTTATTAACAGCATTAATCTTAGCATCACTTTTACATTGAAGGACTGTATCACATTACTGGATGAGATGCATTTTACACCTATGCAGATTACAGCACTGCATGTAGGGATCCTGCATAATTATTTGTTGGACTCCTGTTACCCTTGCAGTTTGTATTTAAGATTAAGGATTTGGTAGTCCCCAGTCACTCTATGAGAAAGAATGAACTTAGAGCTGAGACTCATCTCTTGTGTCTAGATTAATAGGAGCACCCTTATTTTTAAATGGAGCCAAACGTGTTCCAAATATTTCTACTGAATTGTAGTCGGATGATATCTGTTTCCTGATTAGATTCTCCCTTCCCTATTGAAAACAGGAAGTCTGAGTCAGCTTGAGCACCTTCCACATCACAACAGCATGGAAGGGGTTACAACAGGCAAGCTGTCTTAATCAAGATTAACTTACTCATCAACTGGTTTGAGTCAACATTGCTCCCTGGACTAGATACCTGGGCACCAACATTGCAGGGTAGAACTCTACGTGGGGCTGCTCTTTTTCACCACCCATCCCCAACCCCTAGATATCCTAACCAATCCCAACACTGCTGACCTTAAGATAACTTTACAGAGCTGGTTAAAAGTTTGATACTGTCATCTACCATCTCCATTGTGAGTCCAGTTCGCAATCCTAAGTCTAAATCGTATCCTTGACCTGACATCTTGCAGCAGGTAAACTGCTTCAATGGTAGCTGCTCGTGTGTCTGCCCTTATGGTGTGCCTACTGCAGTAGGGTGACTGGGTTAACCACTACCCTATAGGGTTTGCAATGTTGCCAGGACAGCACAGATCTCTCAGTAACTAGTGTATCCTTGCATTTCTCCGGGCAACTGCATCAGGACCACTTTCAAAACTACAAGTTGGCCTGGGAACATTACAACTTGTTCTGATGAAGTAATTTCTATTGATGTATATAACGGTTATTGTAATATTGTATCTGTGATGCTGTAGGGGTTCTTTTGACTTTGATTAAGGTGCTGGTGATTATTTAAAGTCATCTCTATCAAATTAGGTGACCGATTGATAGTTATTATTTGGTGAGCACCAGGTAATAATACCCTACAATACATAAATAATTAGAAGTCCAGTGATGGAGGAGGAGGAGGGCACAGATGTTCCCAACCTGGCTTCAAAAGAGCAATAATGTCCTACTAGAGAAAGGGGAAATACAGTGCAGAAGATGGCCCAATTAGCTTGTGATATATACCAACACAATGAGCAGATAAAATATATAACCGTTTTATTAAAACATAAAAATTGCCATATAAACAATACAAATTCAATAACTGAGCATAGCAATGATATTTAGTGTGGTGTTTATACATAAATCACTGTTTTGAACCTATAGAATAACTGTAAACATCATATGTTCATGACAAACCACTAAAAGTTTAAAAGTCAATGTCACGAACACGCTCCCAGCTGCCGTGACTTTGGGGTGTTTGCTGTATGAGGTCACACACGATTTCAGCCCGCAGTCTCTCTCACCTATCACACAGGTTCTAGACCTACGGAATCGCCCCCAAACACAGCGCTCTCACACCCCCAGACACTTCAAGGTTCTGCCACCACCTATTGGGTACGGGCAATAGGACCCCAATATACTGTCCCACGCTGGCACACAGGCTTTGTCACTCACCGGACTGTGAGTGCTACTTCTCGTGTGTTTAGGAACCGTGGCCGTCCGCCATCCTGAGGGTCTGCGCATGTGCAGCCCTTTCAAGCCTTCAGTACCTGTTGCTTTTCATTAATTGGATGATCAGGCAACACTCCCTATTTAAAGCACCTGAGGTCAATACCTCGTTGCCTGATCTTGGAGTCTCATTCCTATGAGCCTCTGAAGGTGTTCCTGTGTTTCCTCGTGTATTTAGCTCCTGCTGATTCCTGTTATTCGTTTGTGGTTTCCAGACCACGTCAACTCTCCTGTGTTCATCGTGCCTGCACCAGCTGATTCCTATCCGCTGCCTCCGTTGTTTCTACAGAGTTCCTACTCACTTCAACTCTCCTGTGTTCATCGTGTCTGCACCAGCTGATTCCTATCCGCTGCCTCCGTTATTTCTACAGAGTTCCTACTCACTTCAACTCTCCTGTGTTCATCGTGTCTGCATTAGCTGATTCCTATCTGCTGCATCCGTTGTTTCTACAGAGTTCCTACTCACTTCAACTCTCCTGTGTTCATCGTGTCTGCACCAGCTGATTCCTATCCGCTGTCTCCGTTGTTTCTACAGAGTTCCTGCTCACCTCAACTCCCCGGTGTTCATCGTGTCTGCAGCCAGCTGATTCCTATCCGCTGCCTCCATTGCTTCTACAGAGTTCCAGCTCATCTCAACTCTCCTGTGTTCATCGGGTCAGCGCTCCGCTGCTACCATCTCTGCTACTGGAGTTCAGACTGCCTCAACTCTCCCGTGTTCTTCATGTTCCAGTTCCTTTTACTACTGCTTCCAGAGTATTGCCTCATTCATGCTGGTTTACTTGCCGTGCGCTGCACCAACTTGATTACCGCTTCCACCTTCCAGTGGTCTCTCCTCCTGCCGGCCTTCAGCCGTTCAGGTATCCCTGCACATCTCTCTGACAGCCTGCTCTCCTGAACCGCGGTATGCATACTTCTCATTGACTTTGCTTATGTATTGCATATCTAGCTGGACTGAGTTGTGTTCTCCTCCGGAGTCCTTTATCCACTGAGACTATCGCTACCATTGACTTTGTTTCCTATTTGCCTGGATTGTTATTGTGACTTTGTATACTTTAGCAGTGCAGCTCTGTTATCATTTGTATTGTGATATCATCGTGGGATCAAGTCCTGTGTGCCCGTGTATACTCTGCATAGCATTCATCTCCTCGTGCTCTTCTCACATATATATTGCAGTGGTACAACTTGCTATATGCAGACCACTGATTCCTGTTCCCTGTGACACCAGTTTCCAGTATCCTCTCACATAGCAGTGGTACAACTTGCTATTCGCAGACCACTGACTTCCCTGTTATCTACCTCCACCTGGATTCCATTCCTTCACCAAGACAGCGGTACAACTTGCTATACGCAGACCGCTGACTCTCACTGCCTCCTCGCTACCTCTGGACATTCCTCCTCACTATAGCAGTGGTACAACTTGCTATACGCAGACCACTGACTATCCTCATGTTTCCTTGTCCATCTGGTTCCTCGTGTACAGTTATATACTCATTACCAGTGCTGCTAGTCATAGACTTTTCCTGAGCATTCTCTCACCATCTGCTGTTCCTCCTGTTCCGTTGTCACCCTGCTACCAGAGTACCTATTACCACCTATATTACTCTGGTAAGCCACCATCTGGTGATTTCCTGGGTAAAGACTCCTAGTGCCCGTGACAGTAAGATCAGGCCATGACAGACCCAGATGCGGAACCTACAGCTAAAGAGATGCTGCAGCATCTGGTTTCCCGAATGGAACAACAGGATGCTCGCCAACAACTGTTGCTGCAATGTTACCAGGCGTTAGCCTCCCAAGGAACGTCTGTGCAGAATATCACAGCTACTATTGATGCTCCTGTGCTTTCCTCTGTTTCCCCAGTGCCATCCCAGGTGTCTACGGCTTCCACGCTTTACCTGCCTACTCCGTCAAAATATGATGGAGACCCGAAAACATGCAGGGGGTTTCTAAATCAATGCTCAGTTCATTTTGAGCTTCAACCTTAAAATTTCTCTACTCATCGTTCCAGAGTGGCCTATCTCATTTCCTTGTTTTCCGGACAAGCTCTCGCATGGGCATCCCCTCTGTGGGAAAGAAATGATCCATTATTACAGGATAGTGCCAAATTTATTTCCACGTTCCGAAGTGTATTTGATGAACCAGGTCGTGTTATTTCCGCTGCATCCAGCATCCTCCGTCTACGTCAGGGTTCTCGTACAGTAGGCCAGTACGTCATTCAATTTAGGATATTAGCCTCTGAACTTCAGTGGACCTTCTGGCAGGGGCTTTCTGATAAAATTAAAGATGCACTGACTACTCAAGAATTACCTACTTCTTTAGAAGATTTGATTTCTCTTTGCCACCGTGTAGACATGAGATTTCGTGAAAGAGAGTCTGGAAAAACAACTTCAGTTAAAGCACCTCTTCGCTCAAGTCCTCAACCTCGCCTAGCTTCATCTCCGGCGATACCCATGGAGATAGGTCACTCCAAATTAACTTCAGAGGAGAGGGACCGAAGAGTAAAAAATAAACTTTGTATCTATTGTGCTGATTCCACGCATATGCTCAATTCATGCCCTAAAAAATCGGAAAAATGCCAGGCCCTAACCAGTTCTGGAGAGGTTAAGTTAGGGTCCCTGGAGTCCTCTCCTTGTTCTACGAAATTAAAAGTCTGTGCTTTTGATGTTACAGTTTCCTTTGCTACCAAATCCTTTAAGTCCCAAGCACTTATTGACTCTGGAGCTGCGGGAAACTTTATTTCTAAATCACTCGTGAATCAATGGTCCCTACCAGTGATTACTTTAAAGACACCTATTACTGTGACTGCTATCGATGGATCACGCATTGTCAATGGTCTCATCACCCAGAGTACGTCTCCAGTAACCCTTCAAATTGGTGTATTACACCAAGAAGAAATTTCATTTTTAATTCTTCCTGTTACTACAAGTCCGATTGTATTAGGCCTTCCATGGCTTCAACGTCACTCTCCCCAGATTGACTGGCACACTCCTCAAGTTACATCTTGGGGAACTGAATGTCATCATCATTGTCTCTCTCAAGTCGTTCCTCTTAAAATACAGCAATCCTCCATTTCACCTTCCTCACCGGGACTTCCTCCTCAGTATGCTTCATTTGCCGATGTATTTGATAAAACTCAGTCTGAACGTCTTCCTCCTCATCGTTCGTGGGAATGTCCGATTGACGTTCAACCTGGCAAGACTCCTCCCAGGGGTCGTGTGTATCCACTTTTGTTACCTGAAACTCATGCTACATCTGAATACATTCAAGAGAATCTCCAGCGAGGATTTATTTGACCTTCTACCTCTCCCGCTGGAGCCGGGTTTTTCTTTGTAAAAAAGAAGGATGGATCATTACGCCCCTGCATTGATTTCCGTGGACTTAATGCCATAACTATCAAAAATCGGTATCCCATTCCACTTATTACTGAGTTATTTGATCGTATTAAGGGAGCTCGGATCTTTACCAAGTTGGATCTTCGTGGTGCCTACAATTTAATTAGAATCAGGTCCGGTGACGAATGGAAAACAGCTTTCAACACCAGAGATGGGCATTATGAATATTTAGTAATGCCCTTCGGCTTATGTAATGCCCCCGCTGTTTTCCAGGGTTTCGTTAATGAGATCTTTCGGGACTTGTTATATGTTTGTGTCGTCGTCTATCTGGACGACATATTGATCTTTTCGCAGGACCTGCCTTCTCATCATCAACATGTGGCAGAGGTCCTTTCCAGACTCCGGAAAAATTCATTATTCTGCAAGTTAGAAAAGTGTTCATTCGAGTTGCCCCAGATTCCATTTCTGGGATATATTGTCTCCGGAGTTGGTCTACAGATGGATCCAGAAAAGGTGAATGCTGTGTTACATTGGCCTCAGCCAACTACTCTTCGTGCAATTCAGCATTTTTTAGGTTTTGCCAATTACTATAGACGCTTCATTCAAGTTTTCTCCTCAATTGCATCTCCTATTGTGGCCCTAACTCGTAAAGGGGCCAATACTAAGCAATGGTCCTCTGAGGCCCTTCAAGCTTTCCAGTTTCTTAAAGAGTCCTTCTCCTCTGCTCCTATTCTTCGACAGCCTGATGTGACGCTTCCTTTCTTCCTAGAGGTAGATGCCTCTAATGTTGGTTTAGGAGTCATTCTCTCCCAAAGATCGGAGCAACAAAAATTCCATCCTTGTGCCTTTTACTCTCGGGGTCTTCTGCCTGCGGAGAAGAATTACACCATCGGGGACAAGGAGTTGCTGGCTATTAAAGTAGCATTAGAGGAGTGGAGATACTTGTTGGAGGGAGCTCGTCATCCTGTGACAATTTTTACTGATCATAAGAATTTGTCATATTTACAGTCTGCTCAATGTTTGAATCCTCGTCAAGCAAGATGGTCTCTTTTCTTTTCTCGTTTTGAATTAATCATAACTGTCACGGGCACTAGGAGTCTTTACCCAGGGATCACCAGATGATAGACTTACCAGAGCAGTATAGATGGTAATATGGTACTCTGGTAGAGGGGTGATCACGGAACAGGAGACAGCAGATGGTAGAGAATGCTCGTGGAAAGTCTATGACTAGCAGCACTGGTAATATATGGATAATTGTACACGAGGAACTGAATGGACAAAGGAAACGTGAGGCTAGTCAGTGGTCTGCGGATAGCAAGTTGTACCACTGCTATAGTGAGGAGGAATGTCCAGAAGTAACGAGGAGGTGATGAGAGTCAGCGGTCTGCGTTTAGCAAGTTGTACCGCTGTCTAGGTGAGGGAACAGAATCCAGGAGGAGGTATCCGGGAAGTCAGTGGTCTGCGTTAGCAAGTTGTACCACTGCTATGTGGAAGGATACTGGAAACAGGTGACACAGGAAACAGGAATCAGTGGTCTGCCTCTAGCAAGTTGTACCACTGAAATATATATGTGAGGAGGAGCACGGGGAGATAAATGTAATTCAGAGTATACACGGGCACACTGAACTTGATCCCACGATGATATGCACAAAGTAGTAATGACTGAGCAGCACTGCACAAATATACAAAGTCACAGGAACTATCCAGACTAAAAGGTAACACAGTCAAATGATGGCAATAGTCTAAGTGGATAGGCAACTCCAGAGGAGAACAACTCAGTCCAGCAAGGTATGCAATACACCAGCACAGTCAATGATAAGTATGCATACTGTGGTTCAGAAGAGCAGGCTGTCAGAAAGAGGTGCAGGGATACCTGAGCGGCTGGAGGCCGGCGGGATACGAAGTCCCAGGAAAATGGAAGCGGTAATCAAGTAGGTGCAGCGCACAGGTAGGTAGACCAGCAGCGATGGAAACAATACTCAGGAAGCAGTAGTATATAGAACTGGACACCTGGCGATCACTGGAGGGTAGAAGTGGTATGGCAGAGAAGACAGCAGCGGAGCGTTGATCCAATGCAGACAGGCGAGTTGACACAGGCAGGAACACTGTAGAAGCACGGAGAGCGGATCAGCTGGCTGCAGACACGAGGAATACTGGAGGGTAGCGATGAGCAGGACACTGCAGATACCCGGAGGTAGCGGATAGGAATCAGCAGGTGCAGTCACGATGAAACACGGGAGAGTTGAGGTGAGCTGGAAACTGTTGAGCACGGATGCAGTGGATAGGAATCAGCTGGTGCAGTCACGATGAAACACGGGAGAGTTGAAGTGAGCTGAAAACTGTAGTGCACGGAGGCAGCGGATAGGAATCAGCTGGTGCAGTCACGATGAAACACGGGAGAGTTGAAGTGAGCTGATAACTGTAGTGCACGGAGGCAGCGGATAGGAATCAGCTGGTGCAGTCACGATGAAACACAGGAGAGTTGAAGTGAGCTGATAACTGTAGTGCACGGAGGCAGCGGATAGGAATCAGCTGGTGCAGTCACGATGAAACACAGGAGAGTTGAAGTGAGCTGATAACTGTAGTGCACGGAGGCAGCGGATAGGAATCAGCTGGTGCAGTCACGATGAAACACAGGAGAGTTGAAGTGAGCTGGTAACTGTAGTGCACGGAGGCAGCGGATAGGAATCAGCTGGTTCAGTCACGATGAAACACAGGAGAGTTGAAGTGGTCTGGAAACCACAGGAGAGTTGAAGTGGTCTGGAAACCACAGGAGAGTTGAAGTGGTCTGGAAACCACAGGAACAACAGGAATCAGCAGGAGCTGAATACACGAGGAAACACAGGAACACCTTCAAAGGCTCATGGGGAATGAGACTCCAAGATCAGGCCACGAGGCATAGACAGCAGGTGCTTTAAATAGGGAGTGTTGCCTGATCAACCAATTAACTAAAAGGAACATGTACTGAAGGTTTGAAAGAGCTGCACATGCGCAGACCCTCAGGATGGTGGACGGCCACGGTTCCTGAACACACGGGAAGAAGCACTCACAGTCCGGTGAGTAACAATAACCTTCAAACCAGCTGCAAAGAATAAAAAAGCAGATGCTCTATCTCGAGCTTTTGTGACGTCCTCAGACGTTGAAGATGGTCCCAACCACTCTATATTAGACCCCAAATGTGTTTCTCTGGCTGCTTCTTCTACTAAAGTGCTACCATTTGGGAAAACCCTCGTGCCTCCTGCTCTTAGGAAGAAAATCCTTTTGTGGTTTCACTCTTCTCGTTTTTCTGGACACTCTGGTGAACGCAAGACCTTTGAAATTCTTTCTCGAAGTTATTGGTGGGCTTCTATGAGGAGAGATGTCAAAGATTTTGTAGCTGCATGTGAATTGTGTTCCCAGTTCAAGACTCCCCGCAGAACTCCAGCGGGTTTGCTTTAACCACTACCCATTCCGTCCAAGCCGTGGACCCATATTAGTATGGACTTTGTTACTGATCTTCCTCCTAGTAAAAACTGCAATACTATTTGGGTAGTGGTAGACAGATTTTCGAAGATGGCGCATTTCGTTCCCTTGACTGGTTTGCCTTCTTCTTCTACTCTGGCTGAGTATTTTATCAAAGAAATCTTCCGTATTCATGGATGTCTGTCCGAGATTGTTTCAGATAGAGGAGTACAATTCGTTTCCAGATTCTGGTGGGCCCTCTGTAAGACCTTGGGCATACGATTATCACTCTCATCCTCCTACCATCCTCAATCAAACGGTCAAACCGAAAGGGTCAATCAAGATCTTGAGACTTTTATAAGAATGTTCTCTTCAGCCAACCAAGACAACTGGGTAGAATTGCTTCCATGGGCTGAATTCGCTCATAACAACATGTACCATGAGTCATCTTCTAAAACTCCATTCTTTGTGGTTTACGGTCACCATCCGTCTTTTCCGGAATTTCCTGCCCTCCCTCCCACCCAAGTTCCTGCTGTAGAGACTATTTGCCAAACCTTCAAAAATATTTGGTCGCAGGTCAAAACCTGTTTAAAGAAGACTTCTGCCAGATATAAGTCTTTTGCAGATAAAAAGAGACGGGCTATTCCACCACTGAAAATCGGAGATCGTGTTTGGTTATCAACCAAAAATATTCGTTTGAAGGTTCCATCTATGAAGTTCGCTCCTCGTTTTATTGGTCCATATAGGATCATTCAAGTGATAAATCCAGTTTGTTTCAAACTTCTACTTCCTAAGAACCTTCGTATTTCCAATGCCTTCCATGTGTCTTTGCCTAAACCTCTTATCATCAACCGTTTCTCGATCCCTCCTTCAGCACCTCGGCCAGTTCAGATTCATCAAGAGGAGGACTTTGAGATTACTCATATATTGGATGCAAAAATTTCGCGAGGAGTTCTTCGTTTCCTCGTTCATTGGAAAGGCTTTGGTCCTGAGGAGCGTTCATGGATCAAAGCAGAAGATCTCAACGCTCCAACTCTTCTTAAGAAGTTCTATTCCAAGTTTCCGGACAAACCCGGTTCCAGGTGTTCTGTGCCCACCTTTAAAAGGGGGGGTACTGTCACTCACCGGACTGTGAGTGCTACTTCTCATGTGTTTAGGAACCGTGGCCGTCCGCCATCCTGCGGGTCTGCGCATGTGCAGCCCTTTCAAGCCTTCAGTACCTGTTGCTTTTCATTAATTGGCTGATCAGGCAACACTCCCTATTTAAAGCACCTGAGGTCAATACCTCGTTGCCTGATCTTGGAGTCTCATTCCTATGAGCCTCTAAAGGTGTTCCTGTGTTTCCTCGTGTATTTAGCTCCTGCTGATTCCTGTTATTCGTTTGTGGTTTCCAGACCACTTCAACTCTCCTGTGTTCATCCTGCCTGCACCAGCTGATTCCTATCCGCTGCCTCCGCTGTTTCTACAGAGTTCCTACTCACTTCAACTCTCCTGTGTTCATCGTGTCTGCACCAGCTGATTCCTATCCGCTGCCTCCGTTATTTCTACAGAGTTCCTACTCACTTCAACTCTCCTGTGTTCATCGTGTCTGCATCAGCTGATTCCTATCCGCTGCCTCCGTTGTTTCTACAGAGTTCCTACTCACTTCAACTCTCCTGTGTTCATCCTGTCTGCACCAGCTGATTCCTATCCGCTGCCTCCGTTGTTTCTACAGAGTTCCTGCTCACCTCAACTGCCCGGTGTTCATCGTGTCTGCAGCCAGCTGATTCCTATCCGCTGCCTCCATTGCTTCTACAGAGTTCCAGCTCATCTCAACTCTCCTGTGTTCATCGGGTCAGCGCTCCGCTGCTACCATCTCTGCTACTGGAGTTCAGACCGCCTCAACTCTTCCGTGTTCTTCATGTTCCAGTTCCTTTTACTACTGCTTCCAGAGTATTGCCTCATTCATGCTGGTTTATTTGCCGTGCGCTGCACCAACTTGATTACCGCTTCCACCTTCCAGTGGTCTCTCCTCCTGCCGGCCTTCAGCCGTTCAGGTATCCCTGCACATCTCTCTGACAGCCTGCTCTCCTGAACCGCGGTATGCATACTTCTCATTGACTTTGCTTATGTATTGCATATCTAGCTGGACTGAGTTGTGTTCTCCTCCGGAGTCCTTTATCCACTGAGACTATCGCTACCATTGACTTTGTTTCCTATTTGCCTGGATTGTTATTGTGACTTTGTATACTTTAGCAGTGCTGCTCTGTTATCAGTTGTATTGTGATATCATCGTGGGATCAAGTCCTGTGTGCCCGTGTATACTCTGCATAGCATTCATCTCCTCGTGCTCTTCTCACATATATATTGCAGTGGTACAACTTGCTATATGCAGACCACTGATTCCTGTTCCCTGTGACACCAGTTTCCAGTATCCTCTCACATAGCAGTGGTACAACTTGCTATCCGCAGACCACTGACTTCCCTGTTATCTACCTCCACCTGGATTCCATTCCTTCACCAAGACAGCGGTACAACTTGCTATACGCAGACCGCTGACTCTCACTGCCTTCTCGCTACCTCTGGACATTCCTCCTCACTATAGCAGTGGTACAACTTGCTATACGCAGACCACTGACTATCCTCACGTTTCCTTGTCCATCTGGTTCCTCGTGTACAGTTATATACTCATTACCAGTGCTGCTAGTCATAGACTTTTCCTGAGCATTCTCTCACCATCTGCTGTTCCTCCTGTTCCGTTGTCACCCTGCTACCAGAGTACCTATTACCACCTATATTACTCTGGTAAGCCACCATCTGGTGATTTCCTGGGTAAAGACTCCTAGTGCCCGTGACAGGCTTCTAGTTATCCACAAACTAACAAGACCCACACCAGCACATGCAGGGTTAACTCCTCACACCTCCAGACTGTTACACAAATGTAAATACAAGCACACACAGCATTCACTGGCATTCCAAGGGTTTACCTGGACGAGCAATCTCTTCTAAAAAGGCTAATAAATCCGTTAGAGTATCAAGGACGCAACTAATTAAATTTTAGATTTAATATACAAAAGGTACAGGGCATTCAGATATAAAGAAAAATAATGAATAAACAATTAATAAATTTGACATAACAGTTTAAAATAAAAAGGATTACATTCAGATTTGCACTTACATGAATTGCTTATCAATGTAACTTGATTTCCCCCAAAGTCTGACAGTTTTTCCCCTCAGAACACAGATTTTTAAGCAAACTCAAATGGGATGGCATTCACAGCGGCAGTGTGAATGCTAATGTGGGGGCGAAAATGTCCCCTGGGTGTTACCTCAGGTTTGTTCAAACTATTCCTAAGTTTTGACCGGTTGGTAATTCTTTACAGATATATCTCAGAAAAATAACACCCCCCTCAATAAACCGGTCATAATCTCCCGCACGTTTAAATACCAAATATGATGAGATTACAACAATATCCAATCTCATCCTGGAATACAAGTGACTATGGTTGTTCCCGCTGTAGTTAGTATCTATGTTTTAAGACCCTTGTGTGGTTTTTGCCCCTCAGTACGAAGTGGCATCCAGATTTCCCCAAAATATGAACTATGACATTTTCCTTTGAAGGTCATATTTCTATATACCTGCATAAAGACTATAGAGGTTTTATACAAGAGTCTCCAAGATTCTCATCTAGGTGTCTGGCTCTCCAATTTACACCTAGGGGTTAGTTTGTATTTATTAACCCTATTGAAAGGAAGTCAATTAGCTAGGGAAATACATGATCAAACACAATGGATGTCTGTGATCTGCATATCTAAAGCTGGTCTCTTCACACAGGGTTTACCTAACTCAATTACCTCCTCCTGGGCTCATTTGGTCACATATTTATCTGAATTGAAGATCAGGTTAATTTAGGTATTCATGCAAAGATTTATTTTGGGTCCTGACATCCAATATTCTATTTCAGCATATCAGATTTATGCTTTCATCCTGACAGTCTATAATGACACCTATAGTGATAGTCAGACTTTGTCACTGATTAGACTTGGAGTAAAAAATCAGAGGGGCAACTTATTTGAAATCTGCTATACTTGCATGTTCTTGATACATTATATGCAAACTTGACTGATGCAAATTGACTGAATAGAAGGAGGTGAATAGCGGTGTTAAAAAGCCAACTTGTGGGGGGCGTGGCCTGGGAGCTAACAGGAGTAGAGCTCCTTATAAAAATAGAGAAAAGGGCACCGAAATTCTACCTTAAAACAGGAAGAACCCCACCACAACTACAGCCCACCTGTGTGGGCTTTGTGGATGAGTACAGCGGGTCGGTTGGTGGCCCAAGCGGAGTGGAAACGTGCCCGGCAGACCCCGCTACCCTCCTGCACTTTTCAGAGATCGAGGGCTGCAGATGCGGACCAGTTCGAGCTCTATGCGGCACACCGCAAACCTCCCGACTGGGACGCAGCTGGGGAGACAATGGGCGGTTCCCAATGGGGGAAAGATAAGATACCCGGATCCGGCAGCTACTGTAAAAGCGGGTCCCGCTCCATCAAGCCTCTTACCTTCCATCAGTGCGGGTCTGTGAGCAGATGATCCGGTCAGAGGTCCCCCCACTAACCCTGGCTCGTACAGGTCTTCCCACATCAGACCGGAAATGGCAGCTGCCATTACCACCTTCTCTTCCGGTGTGTTAACAGCCGTGGTGGCTGCTGGGAGGATTGTGGAGTCCGTAAGTCGGCTTTCTGTTGCGACAAGATGTCGAGGTTGAAGCTGCTTGACACAGCAAGTAAGGGAACTATTACCCATTCCCCAGCCTTAATATCCCCCACCATTCGGCTACGGGTCAAGCGCAGAGAAGCTATACCCGCAAACTTGTCCCACGAAGCCTGCCTGTCGCCGCCCGTCCTCACCGTTCCCACTTCGCAAGGCAGGTAGCAAGTCTGCTCCATAGAGGGACCTCCCCCCCTCCCCACTGGCCCTGATTCCGCAGCTGCGGCCAGCGCAGTATTAATAAAGGCTCCAGCAAAACAGTGAACCCTCCCGGCTTGTTCTCTACAGGAATCTTCCTGGCACCTCAGGCTCTGCTACGCCTGCCTTCCTGCAGTTCCCCACTGGAGGCTGGTTTTGGGAAAGAGCCGGCTCTCAGATAGGTGGCCTCGATACATGGAGGTGCATTTCTGACCTGAAGGTGAAGTGGCCCGACAGACGGGGAGGTGAGGGAACCCTGGTGCGCCCCTGCCCAACTGTCAAACAGATACCGCATTGGAGGGGCCAAAATTAACAACCCCCTTGGCAGTCTATAAATATACAGATTTCAAAGAGAGGACCCCTACTCAGAAGTTTACTAGCTGCCTG
Organism: Mixophyes fleayi; assembly: GCF_038048845.1. Taxonomy (NCBI): domain Eukaryota; kingdom Metazoa; phylum Chordata; class Amphibia; order Anura; family Limnodynastidae; genus Mixophyes; species Mixophyes fleayi. The sequence continues at coordinate 255,507,667 of NC_134404.1, read as the reverse complement.
CAACTTGGTCTCGTACGGTCTCACATTAAACACAAGTATATTGTATTACATTTGGGATCCCCCTCAATGTAAGCATCAAATCCGTATGGTGACCACACGTGGAACTTTCTCTTCTACTACTTAAACAGTTCAATACTACCAATGTCCACCTAACTCAACTGGACTTGTCCTCCATCAGTCTGTTATATTCTCACTGTTGGTTGAGTGGCCCGCCAGAGGTAAAGTCTTCAGCATGAATAAGCCTGCAGTTAGAGGTCGCTGGGGCACAGCTGGCGAAATTACACAGCATTTCTCTCGCCAAGACAAAACGTGTACATCCTCTCCCCCTCGTTCCCCCCAGGAGACCCACACTGAGGGAGACTCATCAGGCACTTCAAACCCCTCCACTAAGGCTGACTTTGCCGAACTGAGGAACCTAATTGTGGACCATACCAATGCCTTCTTGGTAGATCTGCAGAAAGCAATAGGGAACCTCAAAAGAGAAATGGTCATAATTTCTAAAAGAACCTCTGTACTAGAAAATAAGATGGAGTGCTCACTCAAATTCCAAAACGACGCTTCACAGGACCTGGACTTCCTACTAAAAGAAAATGATTTATTTAGAGACAAAATAGAAGACATGGAAAACAGAGAACGCATTAACTATCTACGACTACGTAACATCCCTGAATCTATTGAACCTATAGACCTCGAAGATTATGTGTGCAAGTTCTTTTCCACTTTGGATCCCACGCTATCCAACTATCCAATACAGATAGAACGGGTCCACAGAGCACTGAGACTCCGTCTGAAGGAAATTGACCCCCCATGTGATGTGATCCTACGCCTCCTTTTCTTCAAGACCAAGGACCTCATTTCTAGCACGGTCAGGAATTCTCCCTACACACTTTTTATGGAAGTCGTATACAAGTGTTTCAAGATCTAGCCCTCTCAACAATCGCAAAACGCCGTGACCTTAGGAATGTGACACGCACCCTCAGAGAAAACTGCTATAAATATCGTTGGGGATTGCCTTTTCGCCTGATAGTCGAATTGGAAGGTCATCAAGAATCGATCCGCACACCCAATGAAGGGAAAGACCTGATCCACAGGCTTAACCTCTCCCGCTCTGATCATTCCTCTGGAGGGGATATGTAAAACCCATCAGGACAACAACCTCCTTGATTTGGTTCTCTGATAACCTCTCTAGAGAGGATGTTAATGTTTAACTTTAACCTCAATTCATATAATGTTATGTATTGTTTTGTCTTACTTATGCTGTTTTTTCTCCCATGTTATGTTTACAATGTTTACAAATGACTACTCAGGTTTGTTCCTGTTGAGATTTTTATTTTTTACTTATTGTGCTGTAGATGCAGCCGTTTCTGGTTGCCCATCTCACCAATAATTAGTTATACTAAGATATGTTGCAGGACAGAGAAGGGACTCTCCTTTTACCCCCCTGGCCGCGCACCCACCTACACTGGGAACTATATACTTCCGGTTCTAATTTTCCTTGTAGATTTGCAAAATTTGTTCGCACTCCCACACCTTGTGCCTTAGTTTGTATCATTAGATAGGTTTTGTTCTTTAACCTAACTTCAGTTAACTTTGGTATTTAGGCACTCTACCTGTGGGCTCTCCCTCTGCCCGTGAGGTCTGAGCCTGCACCCCTACCCTCTCCCACCTCAAATCTTTTTATCTCTCTTTATCTCTATTCTTTCTTCCTTTTTTCCTGTGCTCCTCCCTTTTTTATTTTTTATTTCTTCTTTTAACTCTTTTTTTTGCCCCCTTCTTTCTTTTGTGTTCCCCCTCTCCCCCCAACTAATTGGGCCTAAATTTCCTTTCATCCTATTATTATTTTTTTCTTTTTCACAAGCCAGTTTGGCCTTTCACACGGTCATCATGTCACTTACAACTCTTTCTCTCAATGTCAAAGGGCTGAACACCCCACAAAAGCGTTCTTTGCTCCACCACACTATGCATAAATTAAAAGGTGATATCATTTTTTTGCAGGAGACCCACTTCAAGGCTGGCGGCCATCCCTCCTTGTCCTCTAGAAGACACTCCATGTCTTACTACTCTCATTCCACAAAGAAAAATGGGGTGGCCATCTTACTCCGTAACTCTGTTCCCTTTGTCAAGTCAGAGATCAAGGACGACCCTGAGGGACGGTTTCTCATCTTAACACTAAAGATTGGACACCTTGATATAACTCTCGCTAACATCTATGCTTCTAATACAGGTCAGGCGGATTTTTTTACACATTTTTTCTCAGAATTACGTAAAGGTTTGATTCTCTTGGGGGGTGACTTCAATACAGTCATGTCCCCTTCAATGGATAGATCAACACCTAGGCATCCCTTTTCTCCAGCATCGCAAACAAAAAACTTACAAAAGCAAACAACTGATGCCGGTCTATTTGACATCTGGTGAGCGTTATACCCCTCTTCCAGGGACTACACATTCTATTTATTCACCCACCAATCCTATTCCCGAATAGACATGTTTATGCTCTAACCTCTTCCAACACATAAAGAAGGTCGACATAAGGTCGGACCATTCCATACTTTCCCTCCCGGTCGACCTCTTTCAGAACCCCCGGGGCAGATCATCATGGAGGCTCAACGAGACATTGCTTAAGCTGCCGTACTTTAAAGACCAAATAGCTGAAGCTATAACAAGATATTTTGAAATTGATACTAACCCAGAAGTCCCGACCCCTACAATTTGCTAAGCCCATAAAGCAGTAATTCGAGGAGACATTATTCAGTTCGCCTCCCATAGGTAAAAAGAGCGTAATGAGACTTTTAATAAACTTTCCTCTCAACTCAAAATTTTAGAATTGCAGCATAAGCAATCTAATTCCCGCTCATTGGCGCAGCAGATACAAAAAATTAAAAAAATTAGAGGGGAAATTCAATCGATACTGGCGGAGAAGACTGAACTTCAACTCCGGTGGCTTAATCAAACCTTCTACGAGAAGGGAGACAAGGCCGATACATTTTTAGCTAACAGAATAAGATCCAAAAGGGCATCCCAAACAATCACCTCAATTAGAAACAAGAAGGAGAGTATATCCTATGATCCTAGGGTCATTAATGGCACCTTTCATAACATAGGACTAGTGCCATTCCCATTAAACATCTCCGAAGTACTCGAATTGAGGGGTGGGAGGCCCATAGAGGGGAGGTACAATAACACTAGGTACCCTAGTCTAACGCTTCGACAATACTCTGTAGACAGATCTTTGCTGTGTCTATATATCTCTCATGCAAAGCGTCTGGAGAATTGGGAAGCTGACCTATCAGATCAGACAATGGCTCGCCACGCTCATTTTGGAGGGAGACTGAGGCCACCAATAAGCAGGAATGTTGACGGAAGTCACAAATTAGGGCGTGTAACCAAACATAAGAAAGTATCCATTGGAAAAGTCTCTATAATTGTAAAAATGTCATCCATGCTGACACGTGTCTTGAGCAAATGGAGACTATAGGCATGGGTAGTTTTATCGAAACTATATGTGATGTAATTAATGGACATACTGTTCCTTATGTTCTCCCTGATGATGTGTACTTTGTTTGTGGGAGGAAAGCTTATTCCTGGGTGACTCAGAGTTCCAAGGGTTTGTTTCTTAGTTAAACTGGTTCCTGAAATCATGACTATTACTCATGAGGAAATGGTTGGTATTCACAAGACTACATCATCACCATACATACACACACAGTATGAACACCGTGGCAAGAGAAATATGATACCTGGTGAGGAACCCATAGCTACAAAATTGATTAGTGAAACCGCGGGTTTTCAAGTTATGGTTGCACTAGATCTTACCAGGACCGCTCGGGGAACATTAAACTTTAAATATATCCAAGACCTAGCTAAATTAATAGATAATATCACCGAGATGTATGATGACACTTTCAGGTATACTGGAAGGGAGCTACAAGTGTACAAGAAGGAGTTGGTGCAACATAGACTGGTACTAAATTATCTCACCTCTATTACTGGTGGGTACTGTGTGACACTGGCCACTCAGTTCGGTGTCAAATGTTGCACGTACATCACCAATAATACGGATGACCCTAAAGAGGTTATAGACCGGAAGATGGATGAAATTCTGCAACTGAAATGGGAATTTCGAAGGAACCATAATTCTTCGTTATATGAGGTCGGGAAAAAGGTGGCAGGTTGGTTCTCATGGTTGAACCCTGTGAAATGGTTCTCTGGTCTGGGGAAGTGGGTACAGGAAATGGTTGCGAGTGTAGGTAAGCTCCTTCTCCTTATACTGGGTGTCATCTTAGCAATTGGTTTGTGTGTCAAATGTGTTCCTACTGTGTTGAAGTGTGGAAAACAGTCTTCTGGGAGTAACACTGAGAAAGAGACTGAAAGGGTGGTGCAAGACACAGTGATCATGGTATGTGAAGAAGTGTTGTATAACCCTGAACTTGAAACTGTGATTAGGTGATAGTTTATTATACTATCAAAGGGTGGAGCTGTCGAAGTCAGCATATTGGATAAAGTCATTTCAATTAAAATCGAGCAAACTTGGTTGTCTTTGTTTGAAAAGATGCGTATGGTACACTACGGCGTGAAAGGGCACGCTACGGCGTACGCAACTGCAACACTTGGCAACAACAGTATTTAGTCTTTTACATACATTCGCACACACACGCACACTTGTAAAATAGTACACATTAATGGTAGTTGCAACACATAGTCATTTATGTCAAAATATAGTAGTATTTATATGTAATAAGATAAGTTATATGCATATCAGTAAAACATATGGTAGACGTTGAAGAAATCATATCATGTGTGGTATCATACTAATCCCCTTCACGTTCGCGACTGTCCGGTTCACTCTGCGAAGGGATTGCAAAGTGCATACGCAAGTTATTGATGTTAAGGAATTATGGACTATTATGATTAGAAATCTTGGCAGGAAGATCAGAGCTCATCCCCTGGAGAGATGACCCCCTCCTTTGGATTCCTGAGCTTAAACTAGCCTATGATCTGCAACCCCCTGGACCCTCCTGATGCCTGGACCAATAGAAGCAAGCCACACTTTTGCATCGTTTTACTGTATCTCTGTTTGCATATAAGCAGCAGCTCCTCATCCAGAGTTCAGTCACCTAGACCACAGACTTCAGGACTGAATGACTGTTCACTGGATCCAGAGCACCTGCGATAAGTAACGGCTGTACTTATTATTATTTCGCTAAGATATATCTACTGCTACTTTTTGAGAATAAATCTTTGTGCGTTGGAAACACAAATCGAGATTCGACAATCGTTATTGGATAGCGACAAAACGCATATAACAATAGGTTGATATAAGAGCACAGATAACAGTTCCTTTGGAACATTGGTTGTAGTAACCTGATTAATCAAGAGTAAAATGTTGTCCCAAGATCTAGATACTAGTGGGCAGTCCCACCATATATGGAGGAAGGTACCCAGTGAACCACAATTTTGTCAACAACGATCGGTGGTGTGGGGGTAGATAGAATGCAATCTCACAAGCTATAAATGCAATGACGTTCAAAGGGCATTGGGGATGAAGCTTAGATGATTGTGTATGGGCTTGTATAAAGCTTTTAATTTGAATATAGTGGAAGTATAGGTTACTGGGAAGATCATGTTTCTGACGTAAATCCGCGAAGGATCGCGGTGCATGCTCACTCAACAGGTGAAAGACTCGGTCTAGCCCCACCCTCTTCCAAGGATAAGCAAAAGCCCTAATACAGCCCAGTGGAAACCGAGGGTGTCTCCAGAATGGAGTAAGTGGAGAAGGGTAGGGGGCCAGTACATATTGTTTAATTAGTTTGGCCCGTACCTTCAAGGTGAAGCAAATGGAGGGGTGGTGTAGGCTGAGGCTGGTGTGACACTTCTAGGAATAAAGGGTAGAAATCTCACTCCTCAATATCCACCCATTTTTTTAGCCCTAAAGGCGACAGCCAAGAGATAAGGTGGCTCAGTTGTGTGGCATGGTAATATTTATCAAATAAAGGGAGGCCTATGTTCCCATTATGTTTAGATTTAGCTAAACAGAGTCTGTTACGTCTGGATTTTTTACACACAAATTGACTGGAGAGAGCTCAGGAAGGAATCTGGGATTTTAACAGGTAGGTTTTGAAATAAGTGTAACAACATGGGCAGGACATTCATTTTAATGGTATTGATTCTCCCGAACCACGAGATGCAAAGAGAATTCCAAGTGAGTAGATATTGTTTGACAATAGACAGCAAAGGGGGATAGTTGGCCTGGAAAAGAGATTCATAGGAATTTGTGAGGAAAACGCCAAAATAACGTATTGCACGAGGACGCCTTTGAAAATCAAAGTTGAGTTCCAATAGTTTCTTAGCGTGGGATGGAAGGTGTAGATTTGGAGTTATTCACTTTATATCTGGATAGAGAATCAAAGTTCTGCTACTCCACAAATAGATTAGGAATGGAGGTCTGGGTGAGGACAAAGATAAGGAGGACATCGTCCGCAAAGAGAGGAAGCTTATATTATCTACTTTAAACCTGGATTCCCTTCACATCCAGTTTCAGTCAAATCGGAGCAGCAAGTAATTCAATACATAACATAATACATAACATAATAGATGAGAGGACAAAGAGGGCAGCCATGTCAAGTCCCATTATTAATACCAAACACGGAGTAACTCAAGCCATTCATCGAGTTCAAGGAGGATCGAGTATGGTATAGAGCTTGAATATCTTGAAAAAAATTGCCAAAATCCAAAGGTTTTAAGGGTTTGAAACATGACTGGCCATGAGTGCCTGTCAAAGGCTCTCACGGTATCTAGCGCTAAAATCAGAGGGGAAACTTGATTGATTAATATAGTAAATCAAGTCTATCGTCCTCCTGGTATTATCAAGGACTTGTCCATTAGGGACAAAACCGACTTGGTCTGGATCAATAAGTTGTGTCAAGTGATTATTCAACCTGTTTGCTAAACTCTTAGTGAATAGCTTGATGTCCCTGTTTAGTAAGGAAATGGGACGGTAGTTAGAGCAAATTGTGGGATTTTTGTTGGGTTTGGGTATAACTATAATAGTGGAACATGTGGTGTCCCGGTGAACTTTCCCCCCATGAAGAACAAAGTTAAAAGTGGAAATTAGATGCGGAGTCAGAATGTGCGAAAAAATCTTGTAGTACGAGATGGTAAATCCGTCAGGACCGGGAGCATTAGAGGCTTTTTGGGCCTTGGGGGCTTCTTTAATCTCTTCCTCAGTGATATCTTTATTCGGTTTGGTAGCTTATGACCTTTCTAATTTAGGTAGTTTGCAAGCCTATATATACTGTTGTATATGGCCGGTGAGGAGGATGAGGGGGGCCCATCTGCATTTAAGTTATAAAAGGACTTGTAAAATCGGTGGAAGGAATAGTTAATAACTGTTGGGTCGTAATGAATTGTTCCCTTTTTATCTCTTATTGCCATGATTGCCTGTGCAGCTTGTTTAGCTTTCAGTTTATTTGCAAGCATGGTATCTGAATTATTGTTTTTTTCCCAACATTTTTGATTGAGCCAACAAAGAGCCCATTCAGTATTTTTCACCAGTAGCGATTAGATTTCTCCCCTGACTGAGAGAATTTGTTTATAAATTGATTCTGAGTGTGTAACGATACTGGTTGTATTATCTGAAGCCCAATAGCTGAGTAGATATCCAGCGAGTAGTCAGACGTTTGCCGGGTCGATACACAAGAGGGTAGTCAGACGATTGCCGGGTTGGTACACAAGAAGGTAGTCAGATGTTTGCCGGGTCGGTACACAAGCAGGTAGTCACAGATGTAAGGTAGAGTAGCAAGTAGTAGGAGCTGAGCAAGCAGAATGCTCAAGCAGATGTCTGAATCAGGAAGTGCCATTTATAGGCCAAAACAAGAAACGAGATCCAAGATGGTTTCTCTTTGATGCCAAACTGGCCATCTTGGATAAAGGCAAATCTAAGGGCAAGTTTGAAAATACAGAGACCTCTAGTGGTCGGAGGTGCAAATGTCAAAGTAATTCCTTACAGTATTCCCCCCTTTCAATAACGTCCTCTGGACGGTGCTTTGCAGGGTTTCTCCGGGTATCTTTGATGAAATTCACGCAGCAATCGAGGTGCATGGACATTATCTTCTGGTCCCATGAATTGTCTTCTGGTCCATATCACTGTCATTGTATCAAATACTGAAGTTTATTTCTAAATATTCGTGAATCTACTATTCTTTCTACCAGAAATTCTTCATGTTCATCAATTTAAACAGGATCTGGAGGAGGCAAGGTGCGACCAGGAAAAGGATTTGAAATTACTGGCTTCAGTAAAGAAACATGAAAGACAGAATGAACCTTCATAGATCCTGGGAGTTCAAGTCGAAAGGCAGATGAACTTACTTGTGCCAAAATTTTAAAAGGACCTATATATTTCGGTCCTAATTTAGGAGTAGGCACGCTTACTTTTATGTTTCGTGTAGAAAACCAAACATCGTCACCAACATTTAAAACTGGTGCAGCTTAACGATGTCTGTCTGCAATTGTTTTATAACTTTCCTGTGCATGTTGCAATGTCTCTCTTAAAACTTCAAGATTATTTTGTAGCGACTCTAGTCTGGATGTAACAGCATGTATGGAAGAATCCCGTGTAAAATTGGGGAGTAGGTCTGGATGATACCCCAAATTTGCATAAAAAGGACTTTGTCTTGTGGATGAGTGTTGTGAGTTGTTGTATCAGAACTCTGCCATTGGCAGAACATTAATCCAGTCATCTTGCAGATGGGAAATGTAGCACCGTAGGTATTGTTCTAATGTCTGATTGGTGCGTTCTATCTGTCCATTGGATTGAGGATGGAAGGCAGTTGATAATTTGATATTAATATTAAGAGCACTACAAAACTGCTTCCACAAACGTGAAGTAAATTGTACTCCTCGGTCAGAGACTACATCATCAGGAACTCCATGTAAACAAAAAACTTCCCTGATTAGTAATTCTGCTGTTTCTTTTGCAGAAGGAAGTCCACGACAGGGCACAAAGGGAGCCATCTTTATGAGTCAATCTACAACCACCAGAATTGTAGTTATGCTCTTGGATGATGGTAAATCCACAATAAAATCCATGGAGATTGAACCCCATGGACGAGAAGGAACTGACAAAGTCTGTAAAAGTCCAAGTGGAGCAGTATGGGGAGTCTTAAACCGGGTACAAGTAGTGCAGGATGATACAAATCTTTTAACATCCTCCTTGCATTTGGGACACCAGAAGTAACAAGATAATAATTCAGGAGTTTTGCAAACACCTTTATGGCCTGCCAGTCTAGAGTCATGGACAAATTGCAGTACTCTTAATCGTGCTGCTGCTGGTACTTACAAGCGATGTCCATACTTCCAAATGTTATCTCGATAGGTTAAGTGTAAATCTGTAGGGGGGGGGGTCTAAAAGGATCGGATCAGTCCTATAACCCTCTTTGATGTCAGACAACAGCTCACCAGTGCCAATAGCTCCCAGGAAATTTGACTTAGACAGGATTGTCTTTTCCGGATCAAGCTGTGGTGAGTTTCCCATGTATGCTCTGGATAGAGCATCAGCTTTCCCATTTTGGGATCCAGGTCTATAAGAGGTAACAAAATCAAAACGATTTAGGAATAAACTCCATCTGGCTTATCACGGAGAAAGTCTTTTTGCAGACCAAACAAACTGTAGATTCCGGTGGTCAGTAAACACGGTAATATGATGTGCAGCACCTTCAAGCAAATGTCTCCATTCAGTAAATGCACCCACAATGGCTAATAGTTCTGTAATTCCAACATCATAATTTCTTTCTGATGCAGTCATTTGATGAGAGAAAAAAGCACATGGATGTAACAGCATCTTCTCTCCTATTCTCTGTGATAATATTCCCCCTACTGATGAATCTGAGCCTCAAGGATAAAAGGAAGTTCTGGGTTGGGATATATTAATATGGGATCTGTAATAAACTTTGTCTTAAGCAGAGAAAAAGACCTTTCAGCTTCTGGAGACCAATTGAAAGATAGAAATACCTTCTTGGTTAGTTGAGTAATTGGTGTCACAATCTTGGAAAAGTCTTTAATGAAAAGTCTATAGGAGTTGGCAAACCCTACAAACCTTTGTACCTCTTTTACATTTATTGGAGCTGGCCAATCTACTATAGCCTGAACCTTGCTATGGTCCATTCTCAAACCTTGAGGTGAGATGATATAGCCCAAGAACTGAATCTGTGTTTGGTGGAATTCACACTTCTCCAACTTAATGTACAAACAGTGTCTGTGAAGACATTCCAGTACAGTTCAAACTTGTTGCTGATGCTCCTCTTGGGAATTTGAGAAAATTAGTATGTCATTGAGATAAATGACAACAAATTGGTCAACTAAATCTTTAAAAACATCATTCATGAAATGTTGGAATGTAGCAGGAGCATTGCACAGTCCAAAGGGCATCACTAGATGTTCAAAATGTCCATATTTACATAGAAAGGCAGTCTTCCATTCATCGCCAGATCGTATGCAAATTAAATTGTATGCTCCTCGTAGATCTAATTTGGTAAAAATTCTTGCTGAGCGAAGCCTCTCCAGTATTTCTGAAATAGTGGGAGTGGCTAACGGTTCTTCATTGTAACTTTATTCAATGCTCTATAGTCAATACATGGTCGTAATGAACCTTCCTTCTTCTTCACAAAGAAAATAGATGCACCTGCTGGAGACGTGGAAGGACATATAAAACCTTTTTCTAAACTTTCATCCACATAACCCTTGAGGACCTTTAATTCAGGCTCGGCTAATGGATAAATACGTCCAAAGGGTATAGCAGCCCCAGGTAACAAATCCACAGGAAAATCATAGGGTCTGTGAGGTAGTAATTTGTCAGCATTCTTCTTACTACAGACATCAGAAAAGTTTTTATATTGTGGAGGTAGCTGGTCCAAAACATGAGGAGGGGAACTATATAACTTGCTCACCTCTTCAACAGAGGATTCAGGTCTAGTCTCTGGAACATATGTTTCTTGTGAAAAAGAAATAGTCTTTGATTCCCAGTTAATGGATGGATTATTTGCAGCCAACCAAGGAATTCCCAGAATAATAGGAAACTGGGGAGAAGAGATCAGTAAGAAAGTCAGAGTCTCATGATGGTCTGGCTCAATTATGAGGTCCAAGGGTTCGGTTTCATGAGTAACTGGACCAGAGTTCAAAGGAGAACCATCCACAGTTTCCCTTAACACTGGTATCTGTTTCTCTCTAAATTAAATCTTATTTCTTTTTGCAAACATAATGTCCATAAAATTGCCATTCGCACCAACATTGCTGTACTGGAAATCCAGTGTGCATCGATCTGCAATCGAATTGGAATTAAGAAATGAGTTATTATTTCCCTTATTCTTCTCAGTTGATGCTAAAGAGGAGAGACAAGGAATAATTGCATTCACATACTGAGGAATGTCGGAAATCACAGACTCCTGTTCTAAAAAGTCTGCATCTGCTAAGCTAGCCACTGTCTTCTGAGGTCTTCTAGGACAATTTGAGGCATAATGTCCTGGTTTGCCACAATAAAGGCACAAATTCTCTTGGCGTCGTTGCTCCCTTCTCTCATTGGAACAACGTTTGTGAAGTGTGTCTACTTGCATGGGTTCAGACTCAAATTCCTTAGTGGATTTTACCTAAGAATTTCCATAAAAGTTTGAAGTCATGGGTTCTCGATAACTGGGGTATGTCCAGGTTAAGGCCTTCCTTTCTTGTTGTCTCTCAATCAGTCGAGCATCAATTCGAATGCAATGGTTAATGAAAGCTCAAGTTTAGTGGGTGCCTCTGTTCGGGCTAATTCATCTTTAATGGTCTCAGAAAGTCCCTTACGGTAGACAGACAGCTGCGCCTCAGAATTCCTAGTAGTAGTATCAAGGACCCATGTTCGAAAATCTGCAGTATATTCCACAACTGAGCGTCTCCCCTGACGTAATTTTAATAATGTTTTTTCAGCAGTATCTTTCCGGTTTGGATCATCAAAGGTTTGTCTCATTACTTTGAGGAAGTCATCAAATTTCTCTAATATTGGACTAGAAGTTTCGATATAGGGAGAAGCCCATGCAAGGGCGGTGTCCTTAAGTAGCAAAAGCATACACCGGACCTTTGACTTATCAGAATGGAAATGGGACTCATACAGTTGGAAATGCAGCTGGCATTGATTGATAAATCCGCAACATTTTTGAGGGACCCCTCCAAACCGAGCTGGTGGGAGAGGGACAGCAGCAGGGAATGGTGCCGTTACAGGCACTTGTGGTGACCCTTTCTCCAACTGCAAGATATATTCCTCATGTTGAGACAGTCTAATTAGAAATTCTTGGAAACCACTATGTGCATCACAAGCCTTTTGTGAGATAACTTGAAACTCTTGCTTAACCTGTGATTCGAGAGCCAAAAAACGGTCCTTCAGGAATTTCAGCTCTGCCTGGAATTCAATTAACACTGTGGTTAAACTTGCCACGCGCCACTTAACAAGTATATCTTCGGCGGGATCCATTTCAAGACTTGAGTATCCTGTAACGATACTGGTGGTATTATCTGAAGTCCAATAGCCGAGTAGATATCCAGTGAGTAGTCAGACGTTTGCTGGGTCGGTACACAAGAGGGTAGTCGGATGTTTGCTGGGTTGGTACACAAGCAGGTAGTCACAGATGCAAGGTAGAGTAGCAAGTAGTAGAAGCTGAGCAAGCAGAATACTCAAGCACATGTCTGAACCAGGAAATGCCATTTATAGGCCAAAACAGGAAACAGGATTCAAGATGGTTTCTCTTTGATGCAAAACTGGCCATCTTGGATAAAGGCAAATCTAAGGGCAAGTTTGCAAATACAGAGACCTCTAGTGGTCGGAGGTGCAAATGTCAAAGTAATTCCTTACAGAGTGGTTCTGTTTATGGTTGTACGCAAGCTACTGCAAGTGGGCAGTAAGAGAATTTCATTTCATTGTCTGTTGTTTCTTGCGGAAGGATGCATATTTAATAATGGCCCCCTAACAACTGATTTTTGTGCTTGCCACACGCTGGGGAGAGAAGATTCAGGAGTCAGATTAAGGTCAAAATATTCTTGGAGTTGGGATCCCATCAGTTCTTTAAACTGGGGAAGTTTAAGTAAGGATTTGTTTAGTCTCCAAGATCTACCTCTAGAATTATTCAGGAGATGAAACAAAGCCTTGACTACTGAGTGGTCCGACCAAGGATTGGGCAGTATGTCAGTGCGAGTGAGGAGTTGAATAACTTTGCTATATGCCATTATCATGTCATTTCTGGAGTATGATTTATTTGGATGCAAATAAAAAGTATAATCTCGGGATGAGAGATTAAGAGCTCTCCAGGAGTCAAACAGACCAGCCCCAGCCATGTGTTTGAGTAACACTTTTGAGTGTGTAGTAAGGGGGGAGGTGTGCCTCACGCCCGATCTGTCCAGTTCCTCTGACAATATTGTGTTAAAGTCCCCACCGATCAGGAGAATGCCTCTTTGGATTTTATTCACTTCTAAAAATACTTGTTGAAGAAACAAATCTACCCTGAGTTGAGAGCATACAGATTCGCCAAGGTGATAGTTTGGTGTCCTACCTAACCCATCAGCATAATGAAGCAGCCCTCATGATCTAGAGTAGAAGTGGTAAGCTGGAAAGGCACTGAATTCCTGATCATGATGGCAACTTCATTTCTCTTAGCTGGCAGGGAAGCATATTCCACAGTGGGGAATCTACGAGTGGACAAGGAGGGGTGGTGGCCTTGTTTAAAGTGCGTTTCCTGCAAAAATACAAAATCTGCATTTAATTTCTTAACTGATTAATGTAGAAGTAATCTCTTCTGGGGGGAATTAAGCCCTTTAACATTAAGGGATACAAAAGTGAGGGACATGGTTCCACACGTTAGCACTAGGTATTGTTGAAAGGGGAAAATAGAGCAGTAGAGAGAGAAAGAAAATGGGGGAGACAAGCAGTGCTTTAAGTACTAAGTAAAAAAAAGGGGGAGAGAAAGAGAACAGAAAAAGGGTTGTGGTAGGGGGATAGGGGTAGATAGTGCTCAGCTAACCTCCTCAAACAAAAAATGAGGGGAGAAGTGGCCACTTAGATTGAACCCACGGGTAAGTGGGAAGTCGGTCTGTCCTGGTTGGTACAGATCGAGTGGGCTCAGAGCTTGGGATTGCGAGTCTTTGGATGCAAAATAATAGTAATAAGAAGAGGATGGGGACTATGCAGTCCCTTCACTCCTAATTACCAGAGTATAGGGGGGGCAAGGCCAGGAAGGCAGACTCATCCCGGCCCACCTAGAAACACACAATACGGTTAAACATATATATTATGTGGTGTAACAACAAATCAGCAAAACAAGTGAAAATATATATAACAATAGGAGGGACAGAAAATGTGAACCCGCGAGACCCTGGGTTTCCATGTTGCACGAGATGTTAAAGGGCGTCCCAGCCCTAAAACCAACCTCCAGGTGCCCTGGGCAGTGAGTGGAAACAGAGTCATTACCCAAACCAACCCGCGGTAGGCAAACAGGCCCAAGCAAACATCAGAGGCAAGGGGGAATGACCACGTTTAGATCAATAAGTGACTACAGTACAAAAAAATGAACCTCCAGTGATGTGTAAACATATATGTGACTGGATCACTTATAGATAACTTATGGTATAAATTTATTCAAAGGAAATAGTGCAGGGCGCTTATTTATATAATTGCAGATGTACTTATTTTTGATATTGTGTGTATTTTGGTAAAGGAAATATCTTTATTTCTGAGACCAGGGGAGGAAATTCGTTTTTGTTTTAACTAGAGTAATGCATTATTTCTGATGTATATACCTGATGCAATAAGCCTTTGTTGAGGAAGTCTTTTGTTTATTTTGGTAGGGAAATTACTTGTTTGGGGTTTTGTAACTTTTCTTTGGTAATGTGTATTCTGCAACTGTTTGAAGAAAGGACTCATGTTAATCTCATGTTAAATAGACCTTTTGATGTGTGAGAGTCCAGCACCTAAAGGCACAGGAAGGTTTAATTAGACTCGCTGTTGGATTTCCTGTGTCTAAAACAAGATGCAGGAAATCACAGGATATCACAGATAAGTTTAAATATTGTTAGCTTTGCATTGCATGTAAATCCATGTTTGGGTAAACAAATTGCATCCTGATTCTAAAAATATCTTAGACCTCAGGGGGCTAGCTTACCCTGTGAGGCTGTGTCCAAAACTGTATAAAAAGCGCTGTTTTGTATTGAAAATTGTTATTCTTGTTTCATCTGACCTGCTCACTGGTACCTTCAACCAGGGTGAGCAAATAAACATCGCTTGCTTCAAAGACCTGCTTGGAAACTTCTTTATCCATGTGACCTACAGATTAGACCCAACTCTAATCCGTCCCTGTCTGTTTCTGAGATTTGGACCCAGCTTTCCCGTATCACCACTCTGCCCGCTACCCAGCATCTCTGGCCAGTGTGATAGGCCAGGGGGGATCCATCCACATCAACCCTGATCCATAGCAAGAAGTCTGAGGAACCAGCTGAGGTACACCAATAATGGGGTACATTAGCAGCGTCAGTTACCCAGAAGAAACCCGCTACTGGATGCCAGTAAGGAGTCCAGTGGTGCCAGCATTTGTAAGCCCCTCCTACTGCGGTGAGAGGGCGCATTTGGGATAACGCAAGGGAACGGTGACAAAGTGAGCCGAGCCAGTTCCCAGCAACAACAGAGGGTGGCATAGGCGAGCCATCCTTTCACAATATACAACTAGTAAATATAAGCACAAACTATGCATTTCAAGGTACATATCAAAGAGACATGAACTACAGTAAATAAATTTACATCGACATTTGTCTAAAGAGATTTCCTTTTAAAAGTACTGCTAATTTCAGAGGCGCACGCCCAGAATGCAACAACTTGGGAAATGGATCCAAAGCTGGTACTAGAGAATTACAGGAACTTGAGTCTCAGTCCGGGGGGCTATAATGTGTAAAGTCTACCCGGGTGGAGAGAAGGCAAAAATAAACATCACGGTTGGGAGGCCGGTGCCGTGCGGCCCAGGTCAAGTTTCCATAGCAGATCTTTGCCTTCGTTAGGATCATGTACAGTGAATTGGCTATCCCCCCTCTACAATTAGACAACAAGGGAAGCCCCACTTATATTTATATCCTTGCTCACGTAGGGTCCCCGTGATTTCCCTTAGTTCTCTGTGCTTCATAATCGTAGAGGGTGCTAGGTCCTGAAAGATTTGACCCTTAGATTCTTCAAATAGTATATAGGGGGACTTCCAGCTTGCTGTAACTATGCCTTGTTTTTAGAGAATAGAAACTTGAGGACAACATCCTTAGGAGATTCAGTGTCTTTAGGTCTGGGGCGCAAGGCCCTATGGGCTTGCTCAAGATGAATAACTTGATCAGTGAGCTGACGAAATATTGCGGATTCGAAGATTATTCCGGCGTTTCCTGTTTTCAAGGTCCTCTGCTTTATCATGCCGGCTCTCTGTGAAGATAATCAATATCTTTTTTTTTTTTTTTGCATTAATCGTTTTTTTGAGTTTTGTCAAGTAAATGGGGGGGGGGGTACAGAAAGAAAAAAGGAGGGAGGCAGGGGAAGGGAGTTTGGATACACCAATATAATATAAACAAATTTACATTCAGCATACGTGGAATTTTAAACTGAGACACCTGTCTCGACCTGGGAACTTGAGAACCCAACCTGCACAGGCTGTGGGGACCCAGTTAACGTAAAAGGGACACCATTAACGGGTGGAGAGGAAGGAAGATTTGCTTCTGGAGCACCACCCCCTTCCGTCACATAAACATGCCACTCAAACCATTCCACCCAAGGGGAGGATGGATTCGTAGAGTAGGGAGCAGCCAGGTTTTCCATCTCAAAAACAAACTGAACTTTGGCTATTACCTTTGATAAGGCGGGGGGAGCAGAGTCTTACATGCCTGAGCTATGGAGGCCCTAGCAGCAATAAGTATATGATTAAAAACATAAAGGTCCTGTTTTGGGGCTTGAGGAGGGTAAAACTGAAGAAGGGCAATTTCAGGTGCCGGGGAGAGAGATAAGCTGGTAACCTTATTAGCTAAGTCAAATACCTGAACCCAAAATGAATGTAAAACCTGACATGCCCAGTAAATATGAAGCAAATCCCCTACCATCGAGCATTGTCTCCAACAAAGCTTAGAATGAGAGGGCCACATACTGTGGATTCTAGAGGGAGTGAGATAGAGTCTATTAACCAGTTTGATAAACATTTCAGTATGATTTAAGCATTTGGACATACGAAAAGTGTTTACATAAACCGCCTGCCACTGATCTTCCGTGAGGGATAACTGGAGATCTGATTCCCACAGAAGTTGACTAGAGCATTTAGCAGTTGGCTCCAGGGAGGTATATCCATACCAGAAAGTAATCCCTGCTTTATTATCCCCTTTCGTTAGTTTTGGAAAAGGAAAGGCTGGGGGGGGGGGCCTGGAAAGCCTAGTTGTATCTAAAGAGAGAAGATGCCCAATGTCTAATTTGTAAATACTTGTAGAAATCTCTCGCACGAATATGGAATTGATTTTGTAATTGCGTGAAGGAAAGCAATCCCTGAGCATCAAATAGAGAGCCTCAAACTCCAATACCATTAGCTATCCAGAGGGACAGATTCATATCTGGGATTAGTTTAGCTAAAGTCCCAATTGACAGGTTATTGGTGGGAAGGAAAATGATAGGAGACTTCTCAACTAACCTGCCCCAAGCTCTTGAGTCACTAGTTAACTGGGGCAGAAATGCCATCGCCTGTGCATCCAGAGTAGATCTTGTAAAGGAAAGTGAGGGTTGCGAGACCTCTACAAATCCACCCAGGGCTTCTTATGTGGGGGAGAGAGACCAATCTCTGAGTTGGGACAATAGACATGCCGTATGGTATCTAGCTAGATCTTGCAGAGCCAGACAAACTCTGTGTCTCGGTAAAGACATTCGAGCACTAGCTATCAGTGGGGGTTTATTCTTCCAAATGTATGAACACATGATAGAGTGTAACTTATCAAGCAAAGGTTTTGGTAGATACCAGGGTAATGTACGAAACAAATAAATTAGTTTCAGCAAAATCATCATCTTAAAGTCTGCCAGCCTACCCAGCCAAGAGACCCCGCTGCACATCCATGACTTTGTCAAGGTTAGGGGATTAGGGAAATCAAAGCTGCAAAATTAAGGTTCACAATGTTATTTACAGAGGGAGTAATCTGGATGCCCAAATAAGGAAGCGCCTCCGACTTCCAAGAGTAAGGGAAGAGAGCCCCAAGACTCGACACTCTAGATGAGGGTAAATTGATAGGTAAGGCGTCAGATTTAGTGGTGTTTAACTTGTAATAGGAAGCTCCGCTATATTTATCAAGGATATTATGTAAGGGTGGCAGCGAGGCCTCCGGGCTAGTAACAAATAATATGTCATCACCAAAAAGACACAGATCTGTCTGATTGATAATAACCCTGGGGAAGGACTTAGCTTGTCTAATAGTTTGAGCCAGGGGTTCAATTGCTAGAATGAAGATTAAGGGAGAAAGGGGACACCCTTGTCTGGTACCAATTGAAATCTTAAAATAATCAGATAAGAAACCGTTACTGAATATTCTAGCTGTAGGGTCACTATAGAGGGCCATGATCCCATTCAAAAACCTGTCTTTAATACCAAAGCGGAGAAGGACCTGCCTCATATACCCCCAATGCAACCTATCAAAGGCTTTCTCTGCATCAAGGAAGAGGATTACTAGCTCTGATCGAGTCTCAGAGATACGCTCAATGATGCTTAGGACCTGCCTTGTATATTCAGAGGCCTGACGACCACTAACAAAACCCACCAGATCAGGGTGTATAAGAGGTGAAATGAGGCTGTGTAATCTATTAGCAATAAGCTCAGCATAAATTTTAATATCAGTATTCAACAAGGCAATAGGCCTATAGTTGGAACAATATGCAGGGTCCTTTCCCGGCTTAGGGATAGTTATCAACTGAGACTCGAGCATCTCCGTGGGGAAGTTCCCCTGCCCAGTACCAGCATTATAAAGTTGCGTAAGAATAGGAGCTAAGTCAGACTTAAACATACTAAAAAAATTATTGGTATAGCCACCCGGGCCCGGGGCTCTATCCCTCGGCAATCCTTTAATAACATCCTCAATTTCTGCCTGCCTCCACGGGGTATCCAGAGACAAGGCTGTGTCAGAATCTAAAACGGGAGGATTGAGGTCCTGAAGAAAAGTGTCAATTGTTTTACTGTTGGGTTGAGGAGTAAGAGGGTCCTCCTTTAAATTATAAAGAGTGGCATAGAATTTAGCAAATATATCAGCTATGTCTTTAGGGTTAGACGCTTTTTGACTTCTTTCAGCTAACAAATATTTAATTCTACTCCTGGCTTGCTGGCCTCTTAATTTACGCTCCATTACCAGCCACATAAAATTTTTGTTGCAATCTATTCATGGGTATTTGGGTCAGAGCCATGAGTAACTTCTGTAATTGAGCCCTTACCTGAGTTAGTTCATAAGGAGGGAGATCTATCCAATTTATGGTCAGCTACCATGTTAAAATCACCCATAGTTAGTTGACAACCCTCCTTATGTTTATCAACTTCCTGAAATACCTCCTTCAAAAATGGTATCTGACGGGAGTTCGGAGCATAGAGAGAGGTAAGAGTAACTAAGGTATCTTCCAGGAGGCCAGCGAGAATCAGGTATCTACCCGCTTTGTCAGCTATCTGCTTTTTAAGAGTGAAGGTGATTTTAGAGCTAAACAGAATGGCAACTCTGTTGCGTTTTAAGGGACCATTCGCCATGTAAATGATAGGATAATGGTTAAGTCTGAATGTGGGGGGGGGGGCGGAAACTGAAAAAGTGAGTCTCCTATAATGCAACAATATCTGCCCGTTGTTTAAAAAAGGAAGTCCGGGACTTGCAGTGTTTATTTGGCGAGTTAAGACCCCATGCATTAAGAGATAGGAGTTTAACCATCTAAGTAGAGGGGAATGATGAGTTGACCACCTGAGGGATAACCACAATATACCCAGCTCAGAAACCGGGAGAATGAACAAACCACTGTAGCAACAGGAGGGAAGGTGTGTTCCAAAATTGTAGCAAAGACACATAGGGTAATGGGGAAAAAAAAGAGGAAAAAAATAGGACAAACTAACCGAAATAACCCAAACCATTGGGTTAGTGTATTTGCTGGAGGAAGGAAAAGAAGAAACCAGCAAAATAGGTAACGGGAGGAGCATGGACTTAAGGGGTCCCCACCCACGTACACAGCACCCAATATTACCCTATAACAATTGAAAACCCGGATGAACACTTTGAAATATATAATGAACAATAGACAATACCTTTAACCCTCTAGAGAGGCAGTAAGAGGAATGAAAATACTCAACAATACAACCAATATAAAATACGGTCTGTTGCGGCTCAGCAGTTGAAGTGCCTGAAATGTAAAACACGTAAAAACAGAATAACATTTGCAAATCAAACACATAACCCCACCCATATCCACTAAGAGTCACAAGATTTAGGGTAGTCTCTACAACGGAGCACGGTCTGACCACAATTCTGCAACACCAACTTCAGATATTTGGGACAGGAGGGGTTACCAGGCTGCCGACCAGAACCACGAACACGGAAAAAGATAATAAATGTCTCATGACGCTCCCTTCGACCAATCAATTCTCAATCTCGATTTAGGGTCAAGGGACGACTCTTGAACCGGAATGTCCCAAGCTTTCAGAAGAGCAATGCCATCTTCTAACGATGAAATCACATGGGCAACATTTTGATGATGAACTAGCAGCTTTACTGGAAAGCCCCAGCGGTACTGAATGTCTTGTTCACGTAAAACACTAGTAACAGCTTGAAAAGATCTACGTTTAGCTATGATGGCAGCCAGTGTCGGACTGGGGCATGAAGGGCCCACCAGGGGACTGCAACACTAGGAGCCCACCAGAGGGGATGTGGTCAACCATCATAGAGGCGGGGCCAGAAACTAGAGGGGGAGTGGTCAGTCCACGAAGGACAAATAATAAAATAGAATTCTGCGCTTAAACCTATGTATATGCGATTGGTTAATAAATGGATATATGGATATTTGAGAGGATGAGTATCAAGCTTTTATATCAAACATGCAGAAAACAATCATAGGAATAGCAATAAAAAATAGTAAATACATGTGATACAGCAATAAAATAACGATACGGCTAAGGTGGGATCCAATCAATATCAACTAGCTAATGCAGGGTAACTAATGCAAGTGTCCAATGTGTAAGTCGCATCCAGCGACAAAACTTGGTGGCTCAGTTCATAGGTATGAGGATCAGAGTCTATATACTTGCGCTTGGAAGATTCCAGATGAGGTGAACACCTAGGTAGATCCAATGATGAAAGAAAGTTCAGTGCGTCTAATAGCCACGACGTTCCTGGGTAGGAGTGGAAAGATGGCCCTATTGACAGCGGGGGTCCGCGGGGAAATGCTGGTGATCGAGGTGTGTAGTAGCGGCGTGCGTTCCAGGTTGGAACGTACGAGTGAATCCGGAAGTTCGGCACCGGAAGTGGTCTCTGATAGCCCAACACGTTTCGTCACCTAGGTGACTTTTTCAAGGCTGTGATGTGCGTATGTCCGAAAGTTCGGCTATTTAAGTAGTGCTCTTTGATTGATGATTGCCGTTTGTCTGATGTAGTCTTGTGATGTCGTGGTCCAGATAATAGCAAACCGATGATTCTGATTTAATAAAGTATAGTTCCAGGTGGTATGCATAATGTGCACAATGTGTGTGGAAGACCTTAATTCCTTAGATCTTTCAAATGCGATCGCAGCTGGGATCGCATTTGAAGCAGCGGTGACGCCGGGGAGGACAGCAGGCTGCCTAGTGCGGACAACGGGTCCCCAGGGGCAGCTCCGGCTACTTTTAAAAGGGGGTGTGCCCGTAACGTAGCCGGGCCTACCGGTAATTTTACCGATAGCCCGCTGGGCCAGTCCGACGCTGGTGGCAGTCGAAAAGTGAGGAAAAAGTTGCAGTTCTTTAAGAATTGTCAAACTTTCATCCAGCCTAGCTGCCTGCAGTATGCGCTCTTTGACATGGAAAAAATAAACCCTCGAAAGTGTATCCCAAGGTAAAGCATCTGAACCAAACCTTGACTTTGGAAGGTGATGAATGCGATCAATGGTTAAATCTAGGTCAGACGCTGAAGGAAGATGCTGATAGAATAGTGTGGTAACAAAAGGCAAGAGCTCAGATGGGGAGACTGTATCAAAAATTCCTTATTTTAATATTGTTATGTCTCGACCATTCCTCAATGATTGCCATTTTGTCACGGAAGGTATTATGCTCAGCTCTCAACTTTTTCGTGTTCTGTAACTAACGCATTATGGGAGGCGACCCAATTTATCTTCCAGATGGCCAGTCCGTCCTCCCAGTTCAGTGACCTCACGTTGAATATCTGTAATTGATTACCTCATTTCCAATAGCAGTTCTGTCTTGAGTGTAGCAAGTATAGATTGCATGACTTAAATTGTGATAGGGCCGTCTGTATCAACATGGGAGGGAGAGGGAGGAGAGACAGTGTTGGGACCCTCTTGCAGAGCTGGAGAGGCGGTAGAGTGCTTGGTTTTCCCGCATTAGAAGAAGCCTGTGGTTTGAAGAATTGGACTGGCGACGGAGACTGGATAGGTTTAACTTTTTTAGGCGCCATGACGCCTAGAGTAGGACAGATTGTAGACTGAGACGAGATAGATGGAAGGCCACGGTCTTGTAGTATTGACTTGTCGAAGTCGTATAATTGGATGAACAATAGTATATTGGTTAATATTGTTTTACCGTGCGATTGCGATCAGTACGCACATAACACGTGGCACGGCGCGATTTCATATTTATAATGGTTCCATTCCACAGTGATTTATGAGCATGTAAAAGGGTTTTTCCCCCCTTTTGGGTTACAATCTCCTTAATATACTGGCAAATGTATGTATAACCATTTAATACTGTTATATATATGACTATTACCGTCAACCAACTCCTCGCAAAAGGTATTTCTAAATTAACCCAAGAAATATCATTCTTATATTCCCTTATATCGATAGACTTCAAGAATAATCACAAGATATAGCTTCATTTAAAGTGTGTTGTTTATATTATAGAACAATAAACAGCGTAACAATATTTTACACAAAATATAGTTTTTAGTGCAATATATCATACTTATTGCCTGTAATATAGATATATATGTAATGTGTGTTTTGACTAACTATTGTTTAAAGGTGTGTGTGTGTGTGTGTGTGTATGCATTGTGTAGTGAAGGGGGAGGGGAGAATCCTTACAGATCAGCATGCACGCCTCACTCAAAGTCTAGCGGCCATTTTTAAACACATGGTTACAACCAGTTCAAACTACTCCACTTTCTATGCATAAACCAACATAGCCAACAAAACCTGCACTTTCTATGCATATCTAACAATCTGATCACTTCCTTAAACCAACACAAAACCACACAGGACTATGTATAACACCAATACAAAATGTTATATTTAACAATCTGATCACTTCCTAATCCATCACTTTCTATGCATGTACATTAAAGTAAACTCACTTCCTTCAAAGTCCATTATGGAACCAGGGCCATCTTAACAACATTATGGGCCCCCGGGCAAAGCAGTGCACCGGGGCCCCTATATATATATATATATATATATATATATATATATATATATATATAGATGTATAGAGATACAGATATAGATATTTAGAGATAGATGTACTTGCTCAGTGACCCTTGAAGGTTTTTTTTGCAGGTTTTTTCTTTTGCAGGATTATTTATTCTAATTAAGAGCCCTGTCTATGGGGCCCCCTTGCCGGTGGGGCCCCCGGGCACCTGCCAATCGTGCCCAATGGAAAAGATGGCCCTGTATGGAACTTCTTACAATGTAGTCATCATCCAAAATGGCTGACTTGCCATGCTTTGTTATGAACACATGTAGGCCCACAAGGCCTCACTTACTAAACAATGTGAAGTCAGTACAGACCCATTACTCATTACAAGCAGTATTTAGCCAATCCACCACAAATAGCTCTCTATTCAGTCGTTAGCACACAATGTCCACTGGCCAATTTTAACACATGGTATTTCACATAAAGCACCAATGTTTTCAGGACCAAAACTTAACCAACAAAGAACCATGCATAGCACAAACGTCTCCATGACCAAAGCCTAAACAATCGATCCAAGCACAACAGGAATTCAAACACAAATGCTTTCATTTATCCCAACCAGGCATGCATTTATGTCACACTTTCATTCTCACTTAAACTTTCACTTACAACATTCATTCTCAAGTTACAACATTCATGTATCCATATTCACTCACCTTTTACTACATTCAGGCTCCATCATTCACTAGTTAGGGCCTATGTAGGCCATGGCCTGCATCATAGCATGTCTCGTCAGCCCAGCAGCAGCTTCCTCTCCGTTCGGGAATCAAGCATGGAGTGAGGGAGAGAACTTTTTCCTTGTCCAGTGTAAACCCCTCTTGTGCGCGGATTCTGGAAGCTGGCTACAGTCTTTCATATGTTAATTACTGGCCAAA
This sequence comes from Mixophyes fleayi, assembly GCF_038048845.1. NCBI lineage: Eukaryota > Metazoa > Chordata > Amphibia > Anura > Limnodynastidae > Mixophyes > Mixophyes fleayi. The sequence goes on along the minus strand of NC_134404.1, from coordinate 255,483,102 downwards.
TGTATTCAAAACCTGTTTATCTGGTTTTTACAAGCAAGCCAAATGTTTGCAATGGGGGAAGAAGGCTAATTTCTCTGTTATATGTTATAAAATGAAACATAAATAATAGATTATTTATGTACTCTTTATCAGAGCAGATGGTATTTAGTTTATAGTTATATATATTAAGGTTATATGCACACTTTAGTGAAATCAAAGGTTCAGGTTGCAAGAACTATGTCATGTTTAGTATCATCATCATCATCATTTATTTATATAGCGGCGGCAAATTCCATAGCGCTTTACAATTGGGAACAAACACTGATAAGACAATACTGGGTCATACATACACACAGATAGCTAAGAGAACCCTGCTCGCAAGCTTACAATCTATAGGATCATCATTAGTATCATTTTAATCCCCTATTAATCAGCAGTTGTCCGGTTCATTCACCGAAGAACGCACCTTGCATACTCTAGCTAGCGATGTTAGGGAATAAATGTTTAAAGTGATACTGACTGTATAATGCAAATAGACTAGTTGAAACTGGATTCTTGGCGGGAAAATCGGAGTAAATCCCCTGGAGAGTTGACCCCCACCTTTGGATATTTTGGTTTGAACCGGCCTATGACCTGCAGTACACTGGACCCTCCTGAAGCCTGGACTTATAGAAGCAAGCCACATCATCTGTATTGTTTTCTCTGTAACACTGAGTGTATATATACAAGCTCCCTGGGACCAGCTAGTCAGTCATCTCTGACCACAGTCTTCTGGAGTGAAGTACTGTAGCTGGTACCAGCGGAGAGCAGCTGAGCGCAGCAGTATGTATTTGGTATCGGCTGTACTGTATTATAAAAATGTATTGAACTGCTAAACTTTTGCTTCTGCTAAATAAATTGTTTGTGCTTTGGAAACACAAGAAATCACTTAGACAATGCTTATTGGATAACGATAAAATTACTTTAATAGGCTAGATACAGGAGCCGGTGTAGAAGTCAGCAAATTGGATAAAGTCATCTCAATTAATATCGAGCAAACTTGATTGTCTTTGTCTGAAATTATGCGTAGAGCACGCTACGGCGTGGGAGGGCGTATCCAGCCGCAACACGTGGCAATAACAGTTTTTACACTTTTGTATGCATTCGCACAATCACACACATTTGTAAATAGTACACATTAATCGTAGTTGCAACACAGTTATTTATGTCGAAATATAGTAGTGTTTATGTGTAATATTATAAGCTATATGCATATTAGTGATACATATGGTTCAGGTTAAAGGAAAGGTGTCATGTCTGATATCATATTAATCCCCTTTATATCAGCACCTGTCCGGTGCATTCGGCGAAGCGATTGCATATTGCATACTCTAGTTATTGATGTTAGGGAATAAACCTTTAATATGATGCTGACTGTAAAATGCTAATGGACTGGTTGTAATTGGAGTTTTGGTGGGAAGAACAGAGCTCATTCCCTGGAGAGATGACCCCCATCTTTGGATTCCTTAGATTGAACCAGCCTATGATCTGCAACCCCCTGGACCTTACTGAAGCCTGGACCAATACAAGCAAACCATACCATCTGCATTGTTTCACTGCATTTCTGTTTGCATATAAGCAGGAGATTTTCATGTAGTGTTCAGACATCTTGTCCACAGACTTCAGGACTGAATGACTGTTCACTGGATCCAGAGCGCCTGCGATAAGTAATGGCTGTACTTACTATTATTTTGCTTGAATTATTCTGCTACTTTTTGAGAATAAATATTTGTGCATTGGAAACACAAATCGAGATTCGACAATCGTTATTGGATATTGACAAAACGTGCATAACACGGGTATAGTGGAGTAGATTAGTTAAACTAGCGCCACAAGCAAAGGGTGCGTTGCGACATGAGAGGGGAACCCAAAGTAGCTCAGACCATCATTATATGGCAGGACATACAACACCATAGTATTATTTGAAGCATATGCCAGACAGGAGATTTGGAGAACCTGCACCAACAACACCCACACAGGCACAGTAGACTAAAGATTGCCACTCAGCATACATGCAGATGCTACAGATGAGGGGGAGCTTCCAGGGCAGCCACCAGCCGTATGGTAAAACACAGACTCCTATAGGGGGAAATGATGCAGCAGATGTACAAGACAGCCTCAATGCCCTTCTCCTCTGGTTGGTAGCACTACAGCCAATGCATAAGATCTGATACGGCTGGAGGGTGTGTATGGCTGGTAGCCAGCTGGTCTAGCTGTTATATCAGCAGCGGTGTTTAGGCCCGTGAATTGGGAGTCCGGGTGAAGGCAAACCTACCTCCCCATTAAGATAATCAATATCTTGTGTCGCTTTATGCAGCGTGTTTTAATTTGAGTCCACTTTATGTTCAATAGATGCAGTACGTTTAGTCAACAGTGCAAATTCTCCACGAAAATCAGCCAACAGTTTTTGGAATTCAACTGTGAAGGAGTTCTGCAGAGACACCATCATTGCTTGAACAGTAGCCAGAGCGTCTGCAGGTTCCGCCGGTAGTGCAGATGAGGCTTGAGGAGACGGGGGGGGGGGGGGGGCGGTGTGTGCAGGAGAATCTCGTCATATGTTGCAAGATTCCCGTTTGAGTCCCTCTCCTACTTTTGGCGCTCTTTTTCTGCATTGTGGATAATCGATCACCAGCAGGTTTTTGATAAGAAAAGTGTTTCCGGTTAGGCCGGGTTGGGCAGAGTTAATTATGCAGACATAAGAAGAAAAGTGTGCATCTCAAATCTGTTGTTAGAAGGGTACAAAGTGCGGACATTCAGACAAATATTCATACATGACATTTAAAGTTTAAATAAAGGTGACAATAGGTGGCAAGCTTGTAATGTGCTGTAATAGCTGTCAGTCAATATGTTTGGTGTGAAAGCAGGGCTGATAGAGACACACAATCCTGGGAAGAGATAGTTCAGGAGCTGATGACACACTCAGTCCCAAGACATACGTACAGAGCCTTGTAGTGGCATGACCTTGTGTACTGACCTGGGGACAGCTGGTTCAATTTGAGGCACAGATGTATCAACCACAGGCCAGGTGGATGGGATTCTCTAGTGGCAGACTTTAGGAGCTCCAGTGTAAATTGGAGTATAGGCTAATATGTCAGAACCTGGTTCCAGGGATGAGAGCCCAATATCAGCGTTCTGCAGCCAACCGGAAGTTCGGGTGCACCAACAAATCTACACTTTCAGTTTCTCCAGCGGTGGATGAGCGTACTTCATAAGCCCCAGCCAGGCAGCCAGAAGAGCCGTTCAGCGGGGTCTGGAATCTCAGTATCTAAATATCACAACTGGGGAGGGCCAGACTGCCTGTCCAAGGCAGAAATAAGGTGTATAAGCCCCTGGAAGCAGGAGTTATTAGACACGGGCCACGCTAATCCGTGGATCCTTGTGAAGATAGGCCCTATTGCCGTCCAGGCATAACAGGGCAGCTAGAGGGACAATTTAAGCTACCAAATATAAGGGGGAGTGTGGCGCCGATGTTGGATGTAAGCAGATGCAAATATGGAGCAGCGATGGTTTGTGATAAAAGCTTGTTTGGTGGAGAGCTGAGGAAAAATTCACCAAGCCACACCCACCGGACTTTTGGTTTTTAACATGTACAACAACTGTGTCACGACCCGAGAGGTAGCTACTAGTCGGTATTTGCGCTGCTGAGCAGGGAGGCGCGGAGTCTAACATACCCCCGGTGTTCAGCAGGGAACCCCGCTAGGGAGTTTGGGCTTCACTGCAGAAGGGTGCGCAGGTCATGGTACTCTGAGTCAGCCAACAGTGTAGTAAAAGAGTCAATCAATCCGGCTCTGAACCAATCAGACAGTGAGGTACAAGGGAAGATCTGAAGAATGGTCAAAGACAAACCAGGAATCAGGAAACCAGAACAAGCAGCAAGGTACCAAAACGAAATCCAAAGGAAGGTCAGAGGAAAAAGCCGGGTCACAACAGGAGCAGTATCTGGAAACTAACAGATATAATAAATGTGAGTTTATACACCACTCCTGTCTCCAGATATATGCAGTATTACGCTATGGTTCTGTTTTTTCTTTTTCTATATATTATTGTCTTCGACGTACGTGGATGAATATGAGAATGCTTGGCACATCAGAAATATAGAATTGTGAGCTTGAAGTTCCACTGATTATATGGGAATTCGTTAGAGCACATTACATACAAAACCCACAGACTGACGGAGGATCCAGCAGAGAAGAGTATTTTGTACCGGGACTACACTTTATTGAAAGAAACCTGTGTTCAGTAGACTGGTTTATTTCATTTATTTTTAATTTTTGTTAATTCTTTATCATTTATATTGGTTTATGTTCTTATTATTTTATTGGTGTTTCATTCTGCATTTTTTGCGTGGCTGACCCATCTTTGGATAGATAAGATTTAATTCTATTTGCAGCCTCGATATGTTTGAATGAAGTTATACTGAATTTTTAAAAGGTTTGAAACAAGGGCTGTCTTAGCCCTACATTGCCTCATTTTTCGTGTATATTTACTGATTTCCTATACATAAGAAGTGCTAGGAGATTTCGCTTATTTGTGTATAACTTGGAAACCAGTAGTTTCACTAATCAATTTTGTAGCTATGGGTTCTTCACCAGGAATCATGTTTCTTTTGCCACAATGTTCATACTGTGTATGTATGTATGGTGGTGATGTAGGCTTATGAATATCAATCATTTCATCATGTGTAATGGTCATGACCTCAGGAACCAGTTTATCTAAAAAGCACAGACCCTTGGAACTAAAGAGTTAACCAGGAATAAACCTTTATCCCACAAACATAGTACACATCATCTGGGAGAACATAAGGTACAGTACGATCATTGATGATATCACACAAAGTTATGACAATAACCTATAGGGACTTTCCCAATGGATACTTTCCTATGTTGGTTGACACGTCCTAGTCTATGATGCCCATCAACATTGCTGCCTATTGGTGACCTTGAAAGTCTCCCCTCAACACTAGTGTGGCGAGCCATTGTCTGATCGGGTGGGTCAGCTTCCCAATTCTCCAGTCTTTTTACCTGCGAGATATTCATACACAGCAAAGACTGATCTAAGGAGTATTGGCAAAGACCTAGTGATATTAGTGGACCTAGTGATAATGTTCCTCGTGTCTATGGGCCTCCCTCCCCTTAATTTGAGTACCTCAGATGTTTAGTGGGAACGGCACTAGTCCTATGTTATGCTGTCCCTGAGGCACATGAGAGCCCACCCAGCACTCGGTTTGGTTTAAGACTTTACCCACTAGGGAGTGATAATCCTCCAGAGGATGCTCGCCCATGTCCAGATTACTATAGGACTGGCATGGCTGGATGCACTTTTCTTCAACTAGGGAGTCACAGTACTTACATATACAATATTCATCAGACAATAGCCCCTCACACTGCCTCTGAGTTCCAGAGCTAGCAGACCTTTTCATAACCCCTGGACTGAGCTTGACAATGGGCTTCACTGTTGGTTCTATCAACCTTTCCTCCAACTCCCCTTCATCAGTATCAATACCAGACCCGTTCTCCGTCATCCAGCCTCCTTCACAAAAATAAGATGTCCTGAAAAAAGTAAAAATAAGAAAAATCCTGGAACAAAAGAAAAACAAAAACCGCCACTCCATTGCTGGGATGATAGTCTGGGCAACATCCTTGGCTCAGGTGTCTTGGCTGCAGGCTTTCGGTCTCTCGGAACAGGTTTACGAGTGACAGATCTGTGTCGTCGATCTCAGCTTTGTCTCGTACTTTCTCCGGGCTACTGACTTTCCTGCAGTGAGTCAAATGGACCCAAGTGTCTCTTTCTGCAACCTTCAGTGATGTGGTACTGGTCAGCAGCACTTGGTACGGGCCTTCCCAACGGTCTGTTAAACAACCTGAGTGTAAGAAATTGCTAATCATAACATAATTCCCAGGTTCAACATCATGACAGTTCGTTTCTGGCATACCAGGTGACAGCATTTTCAGCTTTTGTTGTTGTTGTTTTAGTTGTCTGCTCATTTTTATGAGATATTGCAGTCACTTCATTATTACACTTTTAATCGTACTGCGGACTTATGATCAAATGAGGTTGTCTGCCAAAAAGGGGGACAGATTAAGAGGAGGTCTGGGAGTGGTTCTGATGCTATGGAGGACTAGGGGCAAAGCTTCTGGCCATGCCAACCCAGTTTCAGTCATTATCTTACTCAGCTTGTTCTTAATGGTACTGTTTACCCTTTCCCCCTTCCCAGTGGCTTGTGGTCAGTAAGGAGTATGAAGTCTGCTATTTATTCCCATGAGTTTACACATGTTCTGAAAGATATCACCAGTAAAGTGGGTTTGCACATACCTTCTTTACCCCGTTGAGTCAGACCATGTGCTGCCTCAGCCAGGCTTGGGTAGTATGCTCTGGGAGCCACAGGCCTACCTTGTCCATCTCTCCAGAGTCCCAAGGACTCTTGACCACATTCCTTCGCCTTCCAGACCGCCTTTTCCTGTAGGGAACACAAATCTTACATTTCAATCAATCTCTGCGTGTCTAATGTCTGAAAAACCATTACTGTCTCTGTCGATACAGTTATAGGTTGCCCTGCTGCCCATTTAGCAGCTTCATCCGCCCTGTTATTGCCCAATGACACCGGGTCTTCTTCAGATGTGTGGGCTTTACATTTTATGACGGCTACTGTCTTGGGTAACTGTATTGCTGTCAAAAGTCCTTTTATGTGTAGTGAGTGTGCTACTGGCGTGCCTGCTGCTGTCGTAAAGTTTCTAAGATGCCAAAGGGCCCCGAAATCGTTCGTACCTAGAGTCAGTATATATATTAGCTGACTTACCCTTTGCCAACTCACACGCTCTCCTTAATACTACTAGTTCGCCCGTTGAAGTGGATGCCTCCGATATGGGTGCGGATGCTGTTCTATCCTAGAAGGATCTTCGAGACCACAAATTACACCCACGTGCTTACTTTTTTACGGAAATTCTCTTCTGCTGAGGGTAATTACGACGTCGGCAATCGTGAACGCTTAGCTATAAAATGGGCATTTGAAGAATGGCGACACTGGGTAAAAGGAGCTGTCCATGTCATCTCTGTACTTACGGATCACAAAAATCTACTATTTACTGAATCAGCTAAACGCCTAATTCCAGACAAGCACGCTGGACATTCTTTTTCACCTACTTCAAGTTTGCTATCTCGTACAGACCAGGCTCCAAGAACATTAAAGCGGACGTTCTCTTCCGAAGTTTTATTTCCTCTCACGCTTCACCTGCTGTTCCGCTCCCTATTATTCCTCCAGCCTCTATCCATGCAGGGTTGACCCAGGATCTAGGGACTGCTCTCCGCCAGTTCCAGATAATTGCTCCTCCAGAGACTCCGTTGGTCAAGTTGTTTGTACCAGTCCATCTCAGGAAGGCCGTATTGTCTGAAACCCAGGAAAATAAAAAAGCTGGACATCCAGGCATTTAAAGGACCACTGAAGTTCCCTCGCGTACTGTTTGGTTTCCCACTTTATCCCCTGATGCTAGAGATTTCGTTCTCTCTTGTAAGGACTGCGCCAGAAACAAGTCTGCCAGAAGCTATCCGTCGGGACAACTTATGCCTTTGTCTGCTCCAACTTAACCTTGGTCACATCTTTTAATGGACTTCATTAGGGATCTACCCTACTCATCCCGGTCACAGTACAATTTGGGGGCTGGTAAATCGATTTAGCAAAATGGCTCACTTCATTCCGTTGGCAGGGCTACCGAATGCTCAAACCCTGGCATCATTGTTCATCCACCATGTCTTTCGTCTCCACGGGTGGCCTGGGGATATTGTCTGTGACCACGGGTCTCAATTCAACGCTCAATTTTGGAGATCTTTCTGCACCCACCTTGGCATCAACATCAGTCTATCATCTGCCTATCATCCACAGGGAAACGGTCATACAGAAAGAGTCAATCAGTCTTTGGAACAATTCTTTAGATTTTACATTTTCAAATTTCATAACAATTGGTCTTCTTTACTCCTGTAGGCCGAATTTGCCTACAATAATTCCTGTCATTTTTCCACCCACATATCTCCATTCTTTTGCAATTTTGGCTTTCATCCCAGGGCCAATTCCCTTTCTTCAATCAATCTTTCTGGTATACGTCCAACACTCTCTAGTCTCAGAATTATTTGGAAGAAGGTCCATTCCGCCTTGCTTCGGGCCTCCAATCGTGCAAAATTTGTTGCAGATCTTCATCGCAGGAACTGTTCTCTTAAAGTAGGAGACAAAGTCTGGCTGTCTGCAATATTATGCTCAAACAACCCTGCAAAAAATTGGGACCTAGGTTCATCGGACCCTTGTCTATTGTTAAAAAGTTAACCCTGTTGCCTTCAGGCTGAAGCTTCCATCTTCTTTGAGAATCCCTAATACTTTCCATTGTTTCTTGTCCACCAACTCCTGAACCATCCAAACCTTGACCAGTCAACTTGCACGGTTCTCATGAATTTATTGTGGAGAAGATTCTCGACTCCAAGAAAGTCCAGGGACATACCCATTTTCTGGTACATTCTAAGGGCTACAGCCCAAAAGAACGCTCCTGGGTCCCTCAGAAGCGCCTGCACGCTGACAAACTCCTCAAAGAATTCTTTAAACGATTCCCTGAAAAACCTGGATGTCGGGGTTCCTTGACCCCTCCTCAAGGGGGGTCACTGTTAAAAGCTGCGGCGGTGCTCAGTCACCGCGACTCTCTTCTCACCTGCGTCTCCATAACAACCGGGATGTCACTTCCTGTTTTTGCCCTGGCCGTTGCCAAGGCAACGGTCGGGACGCTGTAGTATCCAGCGCAGCGTCCCGGCGTTAGGGGCAGCCAGGTGCGAGGGCAAACCTGTTAATTTAATTATATTTATTAAGCAGATCCTGAGACTGATTACTCCTGCTGGACTCCTCTGCAGCCATTGGCCAATCTCTGTAATTAAGACAGGGAGGGCTTAGCCTCCCTGCCGGTTATAGCGCTTAGTATCCTGTCTGCTTGCCTGCTCCTGTGCCGTTTGCTAAACTTTTGGATTGACAACCGTGTTTGACCTTCTGCCTGGAACCTGGACTTTGTTTGTTCATTGCCCTGACCTTTGCCTTGTTTCCCGGACCTTTTTTGATCGCTGCCAGACCTGACTATCTGCCTGTACCTGACCACGTATCCTGCTTCAGACCCTAGACCTTTGGCGCTTCCTTTACTCCGCTTGTACCATCTCTCGCTACATCGGGCGGCAGTACGTTCACAATCTTGTATTACTTCGAGTGTAAGTCCTGGGGGCATCTGAGTTCCTATGAGCATAACCAGCTCTACGTGAAAGGCGGCTGCTATTGGCTATCTTCTACCGGTTCTACAAGCTCATGATAATACGGTTAGCCGTAACACCTCAGGACATCATGTCCCTGAGGAAAGTACTATACTGAAATGTTGGAATGGATTAAATACACCCTTTTGATACAAACTACAATTTGTCTTAAATCTATGAGTGCCGCCTCACCTGGAAAATTCATATATATATATATATATATATATATATATATATATATATATATATATATATATGTACCTTATGTTAAGATTGAGTCTAATAAACGGCATTCTGCCATGTTAAATCTGTGAGGGGGGCATGGTGTTTGAGGGTTACATTTTAAAAAGTATTAAGTCTATTAAGCTGAGATTTGGCATGCAAATTGAGAACTGTCCACAGGTGCCGCATGACAAAAAAAGAAAAATGACAAATTAGGGTTAATGTAGTTCAAAATCTCGCTTTTTTTTCCCCACTTCCTGTTTTGCAAAAGTCACCATTTTTTATGCGGGTTTTTTGGGAGAATGTAACTCAGTGTACAGGAGATTTTAAGACTTGGGGGTAAATGTATGAAGCTCCAGGTTCTTCAACATCCGCGAGTTCGGCGTCTTCAGCGCTTAAATTTAAAGCGGCGCTGCCTTGTAAAGGGAAGTTTCCCTTTACAAGGCAGCGCCGCTTTAAATTTAAGCGCTGAAGGCGTCGAACTCGCGGGTGTTGAAGAACCCAGAGCTTCATACATTTACCCCTTGAGGTTTGTTTTGTTAGAAAGCTATTAGGGTAGAGTAGTGCCTTTGAAGGTTTCAAATTTTGAGAAACTTACAGGTTTTTTACAATTCGGAAAATATGCCAGTTTGAAGATAGGGGATTTCACAAAATTTCATAACATTGCGCATGTCAAATAGAGGTGTGTGCTGGGTGTACTCAGTGGCTTCACTTGAGTACAAATATGGCTGTTCTCTCTCGCTAAGAAATTTTGTCACTAGATCCCGTTCAGCGTAGATACCTGGTATATTAACTGCATGCGAAATAGCACACTATGTGAGCCAGCTAGATCCCTTTCATAGAAATAACCCCCTCCCATCCCAGTGCTGACCGGGTAATTAATTGGAAGGGTATTTGTCAGGGATAAGCCCTCTCTAGCCACTCCCTGATTTAATATTGTGACAGGATTGACCGCCTATGTCACCCTGTCTGTTGTTGCTGGGAACCAGCTGGGTTTACTTTGCCACCATCCCCTTTTGTTATTCCGAATACGCCCCTCCTGCCACAGTGGGAGGGGCCTGCTGCCACCACTGAGCTCCTTTTATGGCACTCAGAACCACGTTCCTTCTGAGTAACTGACGCTGCTAGCGTACCGCGTTGCTGGTGTACCTGGGCTGGCACTCCTGACCTCTTACTATGGATCAGGGTTGCTGTGGATGGATCCCCCTGGTCTATCACACTGACCAGGGCTGCATGGGTAGCAGGCAGAGCGGTGGTACCGGAAAGCTTGGGTCCAAACTTCAGAACAGCCGAAAAAAGGATTAGTTCTAGGGTCTAATCTGCAGGTCACTGGAATACAGCAAGCAGGTCTTAGAAGCAATATGTTTATTTGCTCACACTGGTTAGAGGTACCAGTGATCAGGTCAGATGTTGAAATGAGAATACATTTCAGTGTACAAGACAGTGCTTTTATACAGATGTGAACACATGCTATTTTTAGAATCAGGAGGTACCCTGCTTACCAAAACATAGATTTACGTGCATTGCAAAGCGGACGATATTTACTCTTATCTGTGAAATTCTAGAAACGCTTTGATGTCCTGCATCTTTGTTTTAGACACAGGAAATGTAGCAGCACGTTTTAAATGAAACCTTCCGGTCTTCAAAAGGCCTCACACATCAAAAGGCCTGATTAACATATGGGCCTTTTGTTCCAACAGTTGCAGAATACGCATTCCCAAGGAAAGGTATAACTTCTAACAAGTCTTTTCCCCACATCACAATACACAGCAGACTTTCTAAAGAAAGGCTCTTTGTATCAGATATATACATCAGAAATAGGGTATTTGCTCTTCAAAGGTTAAAACAGAAAAACCAAATCTTCTGCCCTGGTCTTAGAGATAATGATTTTCTATCTCACAATATCAAAAATAAGTGCACGTCCAATTATAGAAATAAGTGGTCTGCACTATAACCCTAAAATAAATTTATACCAAAAGTTATTTATACGTGATCCAGTCACAAATATGTTATCATATATTAACACATTCAGACAATATATCACCTCTTTTTTGTCAGAAAACCATCTTAACTACCTTGGTCACAAACTGCACTTTGCGCACTCGTGACTTGGAAGTGTATATGTTAGGGGGTTACACACCATCCCAGCACTCAATCTTCTTCTCACCCATCGCACAGGCTACAGATTTGCTGAATCACACCCAAACAACCACACCCACTTCAGTCTTGCCACCAAGACTAAAAAGGGCAATAGGACCCCATTATCCTGTCCCACACTGGAACGCAATGAGCACTCCTTGTTACACAGTTAGCAAGGCACACACCAGCAATCAAAGGGTTAACCCTTAACCCCTCAAGGATCCATGACACAAATATACCTGCAGACACACACTAGGCTTGGTATACAAATGTATTCAAAATTCACACCTCAGTAATCAAAGGTTTTAGCATGGTCAAGCAATCTTATCTTTTCTACACAGGCAATGAATTTGTTTAGAGCAATAAGGACATGAACTATTAAATTTTCAGATTTAATATACAAACTGTACAATGCTTACAGGTTATTAAAAACATGATATACATAACAAGCAAAACAGTTTAAAATAAAGGGATTAAATTTCGATAATAACTTACAGATAAGTGGTATATTCTGGCCTGGGGAAATTGTCGTAAAGATGGACAGCTTATCGATAATGATAAATTTCCGATAAGACTGACAATTTGCCCCTTCACAACACAGGTTTTTAAAGCAAAATTAAATGGGACGACTGTCACAGGGGCAGTGTTGATGCTAATAAGGGGGCAGGAATGTCCTTTAGGTGTCACTATAGTTTGCTCAAAAATATTCCAAAAGTTTTGACCTTTGGCAACTCTTCACAGATAAATCCCAGAGATATAGCTCCCCCGTCAATAAACCGGTCATAAGCTCCCGCACATTTAAATAATAAACATGATGGAATTATAACAATGTGACATACCTCTCCCAAAAATGTGATTATAGCTGTTCCCTGATAAAGCTAGTACCTGTAATTAACAACCCTGGTGTGATTTCTGCTCCTCAGTATGGAGTGCCACACATATTTCCCAAAATATGAAACATGAAGACATTTTCTTTGAAGTTCATATTTCTATATATCTGTATAGGCAGCCTTCTGTCTGTAAGGATGTCAAGCTGTGAACAGCTCCAAAAAGTCTATTCAGGTGTCCAGACAACTAACTTGTGTCAGGATATAGCTCACCGCAGGCTCCCTAATTCTGCTTAGGTCTCCCGCACTCCCGGGAGAGCTGTTGGTTTACCCGCATCCTGCTACATCCTAGTGAACTGGGCAGGAAAAGGGTCCTCCATGACGCGAGTCATGGCAAACCGCGTAATGTAGACTTTGCCACCTGGGACATATTGACAGGGCTACGTAAATGCATCATTGGGGCGGTACCAAATTGACACGATTCGTCGCCCTGCATCCTCACCCTTAGCCACCCCTCCAGGATATGTATAGATTTGTGTCAATTAACATTTTAAGTTAAAAAGTATTTGGATATACCCATGGTGTATATTCTGCTCAAGGGGTACTTATGTGGCATTATTAACCACAATGGGTCTGGTGACTCCCTAGTCATTGTCTCCTGTCTATATGCTAGCATACCTTATCCCTATCCTTAATCGTACTCAAACCATACTCAAGAAGGGCACTGTGAGTAGGTATAGCAATCATAACAAGAGCGCAGAATGGTGAACAACGTAAGGCAGACAAGAGGAGGAATGATTCTGAGGATGCCCTATCACAGTAAAATCTTATATATAAAAATCATTGCTCTGCTTGTCTGTCCGATTATAAATTCAGACACCCCTCCACTGATTGGGATGAAACCGATGTGAGATGGTCGTTGGATCCTGGCCAGATTTTAGGGAGGTTACGGTCCCAGTACAACCTCCTGTTGGTGTACGCTGGGCAGAACTTTGCCCTGCCAAGTCTGTTCTGGGCCTTCCACTAGGATTTGAATGACATTTAACATAAAAACAAAAACGACCCTGGACAGCCACCTCATCGGTGTGTTGGAAGATCTGCTAAGCTGCTAATTATTTTTAAAAGGTTGACAGTTACATCCAACTCATTGATAACTTAATAAGTTGAAGATTTAAACCCATGGAACGCCAGCTACTTCAGCTAGTAATTAATAAAACAGGATCTTTATTCTTAAGATTATTTGCAGAATTATCTTTCTTTTAATGCCACAGCTTTTGTCTCTCAGGACTTACTGGGGTGGGCACAACGTACGGCAAATTTAGAATCAGACACACACCTAACTTAAAATTACCTGCACTGAAAAAAGATGCAGTTAGTGGCACACTATACACTTAAGCGCCAGTGGGATTATTATGGATCAATTGAAAATCACAGTACAAGTTACTTCTTCCTGATATAGGTGCAAAATGAAGTTAATCATGCATAGACCCTTCTTATAATCATATGTGATGTAATAGATGTGGTGCTAGATGTATTCTTTTTCCCCAAATTGACATTTTTTAATCATAACTTTGAATATGTAATGATTGCCAGGATAAAAGAAATGAAGGCATTCCATAAAACAATCCAAATATATGGCACATGGTTCTCATAATATATTGGCAAATTATGTCATTACTTTAAAAAAAAAAGAAAAAAAAAAAGAAAAGATAATTAAGAGAATGGAAAGAAGTATATTATTTGTTTTACAGTGCTTGGTTCAGTGGGTATACTTTATGCACTTATCTAATTTTTTGACATGCTTTTAGGACACAAGAGGAAAGTGTGACGGTCTTTTCCACAGGGGTCACCTATAGACATGTAACAAATGTCTGACATACATGGGGAGGGGGGGTGTTTGAGGTGAAACTTATCTTCCAGGTCTGTTACATAAAAAGCAGTGTGTCTGCCAAGTTAGCAGTCCGACGTGTGTAAGCTACTGTACATTGTAAATTATTGTGCACTATTTTCAGAGAGGCTTATGGCATAATATCAGTATTAAATAGATTTAAATAATTAGATCACGTGCAGTGCAAGACAATGGGGTATATTTACTAAACTGCAGGTTTGAAAAAGTGAAGATGTTGACTATAGCAACCAACCAGATTCTAGATGTCATTTTGTAGAATGTACTAAATAAATGAAAACTAGAATCTGATGGAGCTGTTGCCTATAGCAACCAATCAGATTATAGTTTTCATTTATTTAGTACATTCTACATAATGACATCTATAATCTGGTTGGTTTCTATAGGCAACATCTCCACTTTTTCAAACCTGCAGTTTAGTAAATATACCCCAATGAGTGTGCTGGTCCGTCCAGTCGCCTGGCTCAGTAACCCGTCCTGTGTTCTCCATTGCTGTGACATAGCAATTACAGGTAAAGTACAGACTTGATATACTAAAAATTGAGATGTTTTAGAGAAAGTATAACAGGCACAATAACAGTAAAGATGTAGTAATTGTAATGGTGGAAGAAATAACTACTTTAGAACAACCCTTGCCTCTCAAATATACAAAAAAACTGCTTTCAATAGGTTTTGTTTACATCACATTATGTATTCCTTACAAAATATTCAATTTTACAGTATATTACAAAGTTCAGCTGTCTGTAGTATAAACAGCACACACAATGTCTGATAACGTCCATTAACAATATCAGGTAATATATTTCACTTGCTGGTCCTCATCATAACAAGCGACAACATAACTATCACTCTTCGTGTTAAATTCATCAGGCATTATCAGGTGGGATAATAACATGAAGTTCATAAGTAGAAATAAAATAATCAATAAACCGTCTGTATTATTATGTTTCTTGTGTTCTCCTTCGTTAATATCGCTTGATCAACGGACACTAAAGAAGAAAGCACATAACAGTCCTCCAACACGTGTCCTTTTACCCTCTGGACCGCAGTTTTGGGAAAAGCAAGTCACAAGCACTATTTGAACGGGTCGTTAAACCGTTGAGCTTTCAGCAGACGATACTTGACAGAGAGACATTGTGTTGGAAGATTTCCAAGAACAAAAACATCCTAGAAGTTCACAGTAGCTCTACCCCATCTATACCACTCTCCAGAAAGGCCTTCAATTTATGTTTAACCCTGAAGAGTAGACCAGCTCAAATGTCAGAGATCGTGGGTGGGCAGAACACCATCACGCCAATTTCTTATAAGCAAATTTGGCGACTGCAAACCACGCCTGGGTGCAGATGAGAGAAACCTGGGCACCTTAGTTTTTGTTACAATAACAGGAAGGAAATCACTTTTTCCTCCGGTTGACTAACTAATCATAATGTTTAGCTACGGCTTAAACAGGACACCCACAGAAAAAGGAAGCGACCTCAAGAGTCTTCTTAGACTCTGTATCAGCCTCCCAGGACTAAAGCCAGAGAGTTTAACAAGCAAAAATCACAGAGGTAGATATCCATGCCCCAATCAATCCATTGCCCAGGACCGCCTCTCCCAGATACTCCGTAGCTCTCTGAATCTGCTCCACCAACAGGAGCAATTCAGATCACGGAGTGCCAGCTAAGCAGCCCTCAATAAGCTGCTCGGACCAGCATTTCACAACCTTAGTCAACCAAGCAGAGTCCAAAGTGGGCCATAAGGAGACTCCTGCTGTCTCAAAAAAGGACTTAAGGTTGCCCTCGACCTCATGGTTAGCACCATCCTTAAGCAAGACTGCATTAAGGGGTACGGTAGTTGTCTTGGACAACTTGGGATGGTAGTTGTCTTGGACAACTGCGCTACAGGTGTGCCCTTAGGAGGTGTTTCCCATTTAACAATATCCTCAGAGGGAAGAAGATAACAAGACTGTAACCTACAAGGAAACCAGGAACTTCTGATCCGGCAAGTTACGAACTTCACCTAACAAATCATCCAGCGGAAGAAAAAGGAAAAAAAACTGCACTTTTCAACCTCCACTTAAACATAGAAAGCTTTCAAGACTCAGGGACTGTTATTTCTGGGATGTCTAACACCTGGCACACATCAGCTCCTCCAACCTCTGACCGTAAGTGGCGACTTTTTGCCCAAAGCAGAAGTCCTCCATATCTAGCACTTTGTCCTCCTCCTGGGAAAAACAGTCAGAGTCTGGCTCATTCTCAGGTTGGGCTGTCACCACCCTCCTACACTTACATTTAGCGGATTCCAACATCCTCTCCAAAAAGGAGGAAACCAAAACCAGGCTGCTACCACAGGACCCGCAGGACCTTGGCCCAGCAATACAGGCACTGAACAAGCCAAACTCCCTGAAAAGCCAAAGGGAACTAACTAGCTGAGCAATCTAAGCCATAGAGTTGGCTAGTAACCTAGCACAGGCATTTAGAGTTTTAGCTGGGACAGGTAAACTTCTTCATATAAGTTACCCCAGCCATAGCCTTCGAGGATCAACCCCCAATCTGACATGATAAGCACCGATAGAATAAAAAAAAAAAAAAACAAGGACAGAAGCAGCACACATTCACATACAAATGTGAGCCTGCAATGCAGTCCTAGAGCCTAATAAATCTTTTGGACTAACCACTTACTAAAACCCAAAATAACTATTACCTTACGTTGGAGGAACAGAGAAAGGGAGTGTTGGTGATCCAAGATGGCTGCTGTTCTGGTGACTGCACACGTGGGGTGACAGACCACAGGAAAGGAAGTGCAGAGAAAGGAAAGAAGAGCCTCCCCCCAGACATGCATTGGCAGCTGTTCAAAAGGACGCACCATCCACCAGTCCAGTGCCTAGTGCTGGCTTACATATACCCAGTAACTCCCACCTGACTCAGGCCCCTTAAGGAAACATGAAGCCTGCCCCAACATTAAGAGGCAGCCATTTCTAAGGCCTACAGCAACTTGCTAAACCTATCTTCCAGCACAGTGGTGTGAAAGGTTAACGCTCACAGTCCTGCCTTACTACAAATCACTGTGAAGCAGTGACTGCCATTCCTGCAATCACTGCCTGGGAACCCCTGTAGCGACTATGGCCGGGTCCTGCAGAGGAATCCTCATTGTGAATGAGGAGGGGGGGGCATTAGTGTAAGCACCACCTCGTTACCTCCGATCTCGTGCTCCAAGCAGGAAAAATGCCTGAAAAATAACAAAATTTATAAGTTATGGATAAGTGAGAAGGCTGAAGTATGCCATCTAAAAAAAAGTGCGTAGAAAACTGGATGTATTATTATTTTTGGAAGATAACCAGGATAACCAAGTTAAGTCTTTTATGTTTGGTGTTGTGACAAAAGCAATTATACTCATGGACTGTAATGATAGTATCATCTGACTAAAATGTGACTAGATACGGTATGTTTAAAAAACAAAACCACAACATCTATGGCAATACTGGTCTCTATCATTATTTCATTTGCTGGTAAGGCTCTACTCTTCTTTCAAATAAAAGGTGCCGCTTTTCATTTTGAAGTAAGATCTGCCAAGATTGAGGCAGAGGGGCATGTGAGGAAAAAGCTGGTGGGCAGCAGTGAGACACGATTGTGGGCAGGGGGTCTGTGAGGGAAAACATAATGAGCATGTGTCATGTGGAAAACCAGAAAACAGCTGGCGAGTGTTGTCAGGGTATTGATGTTTGAGGATGGGCCATGTGGGGAAGAAGCTTCTCCATCACATGCCCTCCCCCACTGCTCACATGCTTTACTCACGCATGCCCCCAATCTGCCCAGCACCATTAAAAAACGTATGCCCCCAATCTGCACAGCGCCTTTAATAGACGCATGCCCCCAATCTGCCCAGCGCCTTTATAAAATTGCATGCCCCCAATCTGCCCAGCGCCTATAAAAAACAAAACACATGCCCCCGATCTGCCCAGTGCTTTTAAAAAAAAACGCATGCCCCCAATCTGCCCAGCGCCTATAAAAAAAAAAAACACATGCCCCCGATCTGCCCAGTGCTTTTAAAAAAAAACGCATGCCCCCAATCTGCACAGCGCCTATAAAAAAAAACACATGCCCCGGATCTGCCCAGTGCTTTAAAAAAAAAAAAACGCATGCCCCCAATGCACCCAGAGTCTTTAAAGACACGCATGCCTCCAACCTGCCCAGCACCTTTAAAAATGCATGACATCATATCTTCTTCACCACTGCACAGCAAACAGGAACAGAAAATTTCCAGCAGCCCGCCCGTACTCTACTATACTATGTGACCCCCTGTAGTCAGATGACCTGGTGATGTCACAGCGACGTCTGAAAGTAGCTGAATGGAATTTAGCCACTACCCTGGTGGGTGGGCGCGTGCTCGCTGTCGTTTATAGAGGTTCCCTCCTACTCTCCCCCCTGTGACCTAATATTGACACCCCCTCCCCGGCGAAAATATCCTGCCAGTGTCACCCGACACTCACTACTCACTGTAATGAGCCGACCGAAAGGCAGTGACCCCTGCCGCCCGGCACTATGACGCGTCCTAAAGTCGCTCTGCATTGACGTGAGCGCGACTTTCGTGCGCGTCATACTGCCGGGCGGCAGGGGTCACTGCCTTTCGGTCGGCTCGTCACAGTGAGTATGAGTATGTGCTGGGTGCTGGGTACCAGGTTGCAGGTTATTTTTTTTTAAGTGTGGGGAGAGCACTGGATATATTTTGATAACAGTGGCATGGACAAATTGCTCTAACATCTACAAGCCAGGCACAACATTTAAGAGTCTTTGGCCTTTTATTTCCATATGGCCATGGAACTCTGTAAGCAGGTTTTAAGCATATACAATTCACATCTTCGGGTGCTTGTTAAACCGCACTATGCAGTCTGCTGCTTCTTCTGTGTCACGCAACGTTATTCCTTTCTTATGCCAGAATTCACTGTTTTATGGCAGGGCTGAGAAGCAGAGGTCACTTATGAAGTGTAGATACAACGCTTAATGTGGTCCCATATGGACTTAATTTATGCTTCAGAGTGGGGTGCAGAATCTAGGTGGAAAATGAGGTGCATAGACTTCCAGGATTTATATTTGGTTTTTCTCATGAAAGGATAAAATTTTAACAATGTTCCATTGTTAGAGAGCTATCTGTAGCAGCTCTACTCATACTATTACTATATGCATTGGTCACAAAAGCCCAACTTAACTACGCTGGTCAGCTTAATTAATGCGGACCTGATCATGTGATAATATAAAAAATATTGCTGGATCATGACGGTGACCTGAGCTCCGTTTTGCTTAGTGGCCCATTCAATCAACAGGACACATACCACATCCCATCCTCTGTGATACAGTAACCTACAGTACATAACGCTTACTACACCTTGGCAGTTAAATTGTTTATATCAAAATGAGAACCTTTTAAAGAACAATTTCAGTCAGCATCAAATTATAAAGTCATTTGATATTCATTTTTTGATAGCATTAGGCCATGTATCATTTTGTTTATCTCCTTATACCCAGTTCATGTATTTAATGGTTACTATAATATCAAGCCTTAGAGGCATATTCAATTGTTGGCATTACATTTAAAAGTAACGCAGCGTGCGCACTATTACCGTCATTACAGTGATAGTGCGCGTAAATACCGTTATTACGGTACTTTTTACACTGAATTTGGAGCTGCGAGCTGAAATCCGTCTTAGTATTACCGTAATAACGGTAATACTTTTAACGCAGCGGGGAAACCCAACCATTAAATATGCCCTTTAGACTCATTTTATCTAATATTACATGTGATACTAATATATGCAAAAACTTCTGGAAATATCTATAAGTTCTGATGTTACTAGGTAAGTTATGTCATTACTTGTAAAGCGCTACAGAATATGCTGGTGCTATATAAATAAATGTTGATAATCACTTCAATGTTCATTGGGAAAATGTGTATTACGAAGAAAAACCCACTATCTGGTATAAAGTATTACAAATATTAGGGCGGATTCACGTGACCAGTATAAAAGCCATAATCCTGCACCATTGTACCTTCATATGGTCACAGCCTGAGCGCGATTTAACTCAGTTGGTAATAATGTACTATTGCCACCCAAAATGGTTCATAATACATCTCTCACCGTTTATTTTAAGCTATAATGCTGGTTGCATTACCTGCAATTTTTGTTTAATGACTCAAATCACTGTAATATATTTCTGCCTTTTGAATGGCCCAAGAGGAGCAATTCATGTGTATTGTAAGTTTTATATCGCTTGTTGATTATGTACTTAAAAACTGATTTGGCATTAGACTTGCTAACTTTTGCAAACTGTTTTTCAGCTTCAGGATTTATTTAACTAATTTCCTTTTTACGTCTCTTCCTACGTTCCTTGTATTCCCATTGTGACCTCTCAGTCCATTCTAGTTTTAACAATTTAACAACTCCTCTCCCCCTTCATTACCTTACATTTGTTAACTATATTAGGTTCATTTTATTTTTAATAATATTTAATTTAAAAACAAATTTCAAGGGTCTATTCTATACAGGAAATACTAGGACAGCCTCAAATTGATCTAACACAGAGGTGTCCAAGTTCAGTCCTCAAGAGCTACCAACAGTTCATGTTTTCTGGATTTCTTTAATTATGCACAGGCAAGTTAATATATTTGACTGGGTCAGTAATTATTCTACAGACAGAAATCCTGAAAACATGAACTGTTGGACACCTCTGATCTGGCATATTTATTAACAATAAAAACTTAAAATCAAAAGGGATATACTCAAGCATATGTAATGGGTAAGCGTGGATATGATCATTAGTACACGACTATCCTTTCAACCGACAGCAACACCTTATGGTCAGCTTGTGGACCAAATACAGCTGCCCAAGATCAATACACCAAATCTTATCCATACTGTTTTAAGGACTTATCTTCCTTAGGGAATCAGTGTTAAGTGAGTGGATGATAGGAAAGGTGTCTTGTAAATACCAGCTCAGTACCCGGTAGGCTGAATATACTTTCTCTAAGTATATTCCCCAGAGAGAATTATCACACATTGCTGCATTGCAAATCCAAAATCTGGTTTTAAAAATAGATCACAAACATCTATCTGTAATGCAATATACAACTTCTACAAACTATTTTTATAATTTATTTAGTAGTCTCCATTAAAAACTTGAAGCATCTAATGTATAATGCAGCATTCTGCTGTTAACTAGTAGGTTCAGAAAAAATAGAATTTGGCAAGCATCAAATGAACTAGTGGGATGCTGCCACATTGCATCTCCAGGTCATGTGGGACAAACTTTCAGAGATATGGCAACTTCTGAATGTGTGTTTCTTTTTAGTATCACTTTTTTGTCTTAAAAAATTACTTTTAAAAAATACAGAAATCAATTGTTGCCATTTGCAAAAGCAGCAATCATTTATGTTAAATGGTTTATAACCAACCTCAATCGGCATTCTTACCAGCTTCCTGCAGGGCAAGTCTTAAAAAGGTGTGTGTGTGTGTGTGTGTGTGTGTGTGTGTGTGTGTGTGTGTGTATATATATATATATATATATATATATATATTACATACATACATACATACATACATACACACACAAACCCTCCCTCTGAACTATCTTTCGGGTGCTGCGGCTTAACAAATAGAAGCTAGCGCATCCGCTCGTGAAGTGAGGACATAACAGGTGGCTTGTTAATACAGACAAGCACGCCATTTACTATTTCTCTGGACTGAAGTCGATGTGGGATGGCTTACAGAGAGGCCATCCCTACAGATATGGCGTTCAGTGCTATGTCCCAGGAGTGGCAAAAACAGCATCTGCACAGGTAGCAGAGACCTGAGACAAGCTGTAAATTCCACAGGCTGCAGACAGACTTCTCATCTTTTTCACGCTGTATCAGAGGGTCCTTGGCCACCTAGGAGGGCTATGTACCGTTTTATATATCTTGTGTTTTGCCAGCAATATATGTGTATGTGTGTGTGTGTATATATATATATATATATATATATATATATATAACTCCATGTATATAGTGTAAAATGCTAGCTGTGAGGTACTGTTTGGGGCTATTGTCCAGATACAAACAGTCCCCTCCATTCCTGTCCCATTCAGGCAACCTTATTCTGTGTGATTACTCTTCTGCCTGTATTTTAATTCTTGTTAAAATCCATGGGAGCCGTTGCCAAAAATAAGAAACATTTTGTGACAAGTATTTTATTTATTTCAAGTGTGGCTGAAAACCTCCCAGTGGACAGCAGGGACCAAAGATGGTTTGTGCCAGCTCTGAGGTGGGAACCCAGGGAGAACAGTCCCAGGGTAGCACTACGCCCCAAATGGAAGAACTTGCATGGGCTAGTACGCAGGGGTCATATGTGAGGTCCCGGATTCACAGAGATGCAAGGGGTTCTATTCCAATATCTTCTAGTCCCCAAACCAGATGGGTCCTTCCGTCCAATTCTGAACCTCAGGGCTGTAAATCTACACCTTCGTGTGGACAAATTTCCGCATGGAATCTATCAAATCAGTTTTCAATGAATTGCAACTACTGGAGTTCCTGGCATCCATCGACATTTGGGATGCTTATCTACATGCACCCATTTGGAAGGCCACTAATCCCTGCTCAGGTCCACGGTGGAGGACTCCCATTATCGGTTCTGGGTTATTCCCTTTAGCCTCTCCACGGCTCAAAGGGTGTTCACCAAGATCGTGGCGATAATGGCTGCACTGCAACGCTCCAATGGGGTCAGCATAGTTTTTTGGAACAATATAGAGACCGTTAAGAAAAGCACAAATCTCCTATAGTCAGTAAATCATATCACCACAGATTAATCAATCCACATATAGCAATTTAATTAATGTAAAAGATATATACACAATAATCAGAAATAATTAAAAATACTTTAAAACAATTAAAAAAAAGTCCAATTTATTCCAATTAGAAACCCGATGTGCTACTCAATAGTATCATTGGATGTACAGTGCACTAGTAGAACACAGTCATCTTGTAAGTTGTAACAAGCCTTCAAATAAATATTCGAACTTTCAACCATTAGGTCTCTAAACCGTTCACTAATCCACTACGTTGTTATGAAATCAAATGCTGATCAAAAGGAGTGAGAGGAGTATTCCAAACTAACGATGTTAACAATGGGGTCCACTTTGCGATTCCTCTTTACATGGGAACTAAAGTTAGTAAGCTGAGCTCAGCTGCTCTGTGACTTAAGGAGAGGTACATATATAGAGCTTGGCAAAGCTGTGTTGTCGGTTGTGCTCTCCGTTGGCTACAGACATCTCCATTCACTCTTGATAATTTGCACACAGTCTCCATAGTATAACAGTATATTACCCACAGTAGATTTTTGTTCCCAAGTGGAAAAAATATAAAGTACTGGATCCACATCCACTTCAGATGTTGGTGTTTCTACTCATAAAATCGGTGATATAAAATGCACATTGATCCTAATGGCAGACAATCTTACGCGTTTCTTCACAAACACTGTGATTACTTTTAAACACATTACATTGGCGGTTGTGCTCTCTGTCGGTTACAGACACCTCCTCTAGTTTCTTACCTGGACGGTCTGCTGATCAAGACAGATTGGGACCAGCTACTGAGAGCACATCTCTCTTACCATTCGAGTTCTTGAGCAACATGGGTGGATAATAAATCTTCCAAAATCCCAATTGACATCCTGTCAGCAGGTGGTCTTCCTGGGTCCAATCTTAGATACCAGGTTACACCAAAGTGCCTTCTCTTCAGAAATTTGTGCAAAGGGTTCTGGCCCTTCCTTGGCCTTCCATGCTAGTATGCATGAAGCTTCTGGGCCAGATGGTCTCCACGTTCGAGACACTTCCCTTCTTGAGATTCCATTCATACACTTCAGTGGTATCTGTTGAAGAATTGGACGGGCTCTACCATTCACTTGGATTCCCAGTTGAGCCACTTGTCTCAGGAATGCCGTCTGTCCCTTCGCTGGTGGCTGATGAAGGATCTTCTGTACATGGACAGTTCCACATGGTCTTTGACCATTGTCACAATGGACACAGGACTCATAGGTTGGGGTGCTGTTCACTTGAACCTCCAGGGGACCTGGTCGCCTCGGGAAACCTTGTTTCCGATAAATGTTTTGAAATTGAAGGTCATGTTGCTAGCTCTGCAGGGGTACAGCAAGTTCTGCAGGGTACTCCGGTACAACTCCAGTCCGACAATGCCACGGCCGTGGTGTATGTAAATTGTCAGAGAGGTACCTGAAGTGTGAGAGGCATGCAATTGGCAGCTCAGATTCTGGCTTGGGTGGAAAAATTTTATCCGGCCATATCAGCAGTGTTCATTCCCTGGGTGGAAAACTGGGAGGCTGACCATCTGAGGCCGACTGCTGTCCCTCTATCCGGAGGTGGGGTCTGCCCGAAAACCTTTTCACAGTAGGCAAATGGACAAATTCTGCTCGAGAACCAGGGATTCTTTGGGGTTAGCAGTGGGATGGTAATGACCGTGCTCTGGGACTTTCAGCTGGGATATCTGTTCCTCCCATTCCAATGCTGGCCCAAGAACTCAAACGAGTGAAACAAGAAGACTACCTGTGATCTTTGTGGCTCCACATTGGTCACTTTGAGTCTGGTTCGCAGACATTCTGCAACTGGCAAGTGAGCAAGGGCGGCGTCTACAGCTTCGCAATGAACTGCTACTACAGGGCCTGTTTCGTTTCCAGGACCTTCATCGGCTGGCTTTAATGGCGTGGCTGTTGAAGCCAGTCTTTGGTGGGCAAAAGGTTTATCCACCAGAGTAGTGGACACTATGTTGTGAGCTAGGAGCCGGCTTCTGCCTGCATTTATCACAGACTGTGACATTAGGTTGTGCTAGCGTCACTCTTGCCGCACAGGGGCTTTTCGACTTTCTAGTCTCTTGGCCTTCTTCCAAGATCGTTTGTCCGCGGGACTTAGACTCGGCTCTCTGAGAGTCCATATATCTGCCCTCTTTCTATTTCCAGAAGAAAATTGCGGAGCTGCCGGAAGTGAGGATCTTTCTTCAGGGGTTCTTGCATATGCAGACTCCTTATGTTCTACCCACAGCTCCCTGGGATCTGAACTTGGTGCTAACTATGCTTCAGAGTGCACCCTGTAACCCATTGAGGACGGTCGAGTTGAGTTTGCTCACGTGGAAGGTGGTTTTTCCCTTGGCCATAGCAGCTGCATGTAGAGTGTCAGAACTTGGAGCCTTTTCTTGCCGCCCGCCCTTGATAGGGCTGTTCTGCGGATGGTTCCTTCTCTTTAATGTAAGGTGGTTTCAGGTTTCATGTGAATCAGGAGATTGTAGTCCTGGCTTTCCGGGTGCATGATGGAACTTTGGGCTTACATTTTGAGGAATCCTTGGATGATGTTCGTGCCTTTCGCATATGTTAAACGAACTTCTGAGATTCGCAAGACAGATTCCCTGTTGTGGTGTTGCAGGCTTATAAGAGGGGCCAGCCGGCTACTAAGCAAACGGAGAGCGCCTGCTGGCGTTTTACTGCCTCCCCCTTGTGGATGGTGTCCTGGCCAGGATAGTGGCTACCCTGGGGGTTGCAGCTAGAAGCTTACTGGTCTCCTATACAGGGGGGAGGCGGAGCTTATGCGATTCTTACTCTACCTGTTTTTATGGCTACACCTCGGCTGGGACAGACAGAGAGATGGAGCTATCAAGGTACTGGGGACATTTATCTGGTGAAGAGCTGTTGTCAGAGCGCAGTCCTCAACAGTTTACACTGTAGATATGGGGGCCATATTCCACATAGACGGACTAAGGAACGGGGGGTGCGGTGCGGTTCCTCCCACTGTATTTCCCTGGCTCTGCAGTTCTCAGCGCCATTTTCTGCTCTTTGTTACAGTGTCCCTAGGCAGGGAAAATAGTTAGATATCTCTGGGTCATATCTGTAATATCCTGACACTGTGATTGTGCTGTTTGTATTACTTCACACTCTGCATATTGTGCCAGGCTCTTCTCCCTCTTTACTCCCTTTCTGATATACAGGGTATAGTATATAAAGTGGGCCTTTTTTCCCCCTCAATTGAGAATTCTAGTGGAAAATTATATACAGGTAGAAATCTCTCTCTCTCTCTCTCTCTCTCTCTGTATGTATGTATATATATATATATATATATATATATATAT
Source organism: Mixophyes fleayi (assembly GCF_038048845.1). Lineage (NCBI taxonomy): Eukaryota > Metazoa > Chordata > Amphibia > Anura > Limnodynastidae > Mixophyes > Mixophyes fleayi. The sequence goes on along the minus strand of NC_134404.1, from coordinate 255,456,588 downwards.
ATATATATATATATATATATATACTTCAAAGTGGATTCGGTGGCTCGGCTGAGTCTTCATCTGCAATTGACCAGGCAATTCCTGCAGGAGCACTGGTGGATTATCAATATGAAGAAATTCAGCGCGATTCCTACCCAGCGGATGCTTTCTCTGGGCCTCTTGCTCGACACCAAGGCCCAAAGGATGTTTTTGCCTCTGGACAAGATTCAGACACTTCAAGCCCAGGGGAAATCCTTGCTCTCTCTGACCTACGTTTCAGTTCTACAGTGCATGAAACTGATGGGTCACATGGTGTCCTGTTTCGAGGTGCCTCGGTTTGCCCGGTTCCTTTCTCACAGATTTCAACTGGAGATCCTGGCAAAATGGTCGAAATTGAATCCTAAATTGGAGGGTCAGTCCGTTTGCTTATCAGCAGAGACGCATTGTACACTACTGTGGTGGCTCCGGTCAGAAAACCGGAATCAGCGGTGCAATTTGATGTCATGGGACTGGATGGTGGTGACAACAGACGCCAGTCTCTCAGGCTGCGGGGCGGTGGCTCTGCATCTCCACTTGCAGGTCACCTGGTCCGGCGAAGCTTGTCTACCCATAAATGTCTTTAGACCCGAGAGCCATTTTCAATGCGCTGACTCAGGCCCAGGAGATCTTGCGGTTCCGGCCAGTCAAGATACAGTCAAGCAACGCCTCTGTGGTGGCTTATATTAGTCACCAGGGAGGAACCAGGAGTTCGCTGGCTATGGCAGAGGTAGCCAAGATCTTCAAATGGGTGGAACGGTGAGTTCTGGTCATTTTGGCGGTATTTATCTCAGGTGTCCAAAATTGCTACTTTAGTCTAGGAATCAACAGAGAGCAGGTTTGTGTTTAAGGGCACTCAAAGGATATCGGAATGAAATTAAAATAAAAACAAAATTTTTTATTGGTATGCTTTAAAAATAATATCACAAAAATATCATAATAATTAGAACAGTGAAATATTAAAACATGTATATAGAAAAATTGACCTAAATCAGCAATAACTGTTAATATCAGCAGAAAATCTGCCTAAACGTGCCGTCCCTTACTAAAATGAAGGTAATAAGGTATAGGTGCTTTGTAGTTAAATAATACAGTTATTAAATAATAAAGGTATTAGTATATCATAATAAGTGTAACATTTGGAAAGAAAGGAGCTTTATATAGGGCTCCTAAATCATTTACAGCGGAACTGTGAAGTATATCCATAAATTATGCTGTATAGCTGTTAGGATCTCCTTATTGCAGACAGTACTTTATAACACAGAGGGCTATATCTTCAGCCTCCTGCTAGGCACTGTGTGCAAACACTGATAAAGTGAGAACAGCTAACACTGATACATAAGGCTGCCGTATTCCCTTCTTAGAGATAGTATTCATATATTTATACTCAGTCTCCAGAGAAGGGGAGGGGCTTACTACTTAAGTCACCATTCCTTGCACCCGGGGGAGTGGTCTATACACTTGGAGGTTTTCAGCATGATTGTACACTAATGGGGTCTACCGCATATAAACTTAATGGCCTCTCAGTTAAATTGGAAAGTGGCCATGTATTGTGCCAGGACCAGAAAACCTCAGGCGTTTTTGATGGACACTGTCAGGATGAGAGCATAAATCTGATATGCTGAAATAGAATATTGGATGTCAGGACCCAAAATAAATCTTTGCATGAATACCTAAATTAACCTGATTTTCAACTCAGATAAATGTGTGACCAAATGAGCCCAGGAGGAAGTAATTGAGTTAGGCAAACCCTTTGTGCAGAGACCAGCTTAAGATATGCAGATCACAGACATCCATTGTGTTTGATCATGTATTTTCCTAGCTAATTGACTTCCTTTCAATAGGTAGTGTAAACACAAACTAACTCCTGGGTCTAAATTGGAGAACCATATGCCTAGGTCAGATCCTTGTAGACAAAGATAGCGTTTGAAGACTGCCTATACAGATATATAGAAATATCACCTTCAAAGGATAATGTCATAGTTCATATTTTGGGGAAATCTGGATGCTACTCCGTACTGAGGGGCAAAAACCACACAAGGGTCTTAAAACATAGATACCAACTACACCGGGAACAACCATAGTCGCATGTATTCCAGGATGAGATTGGATATTGTTGTAATCTCATCATATTTGGTATTTAAACGTGCGGGAGATTATGACCGGTTTATTGAGGGGGGTGTTATTTCTCTGAGATATATCTGTGAAGAATTACCAACCGGTCAAAACTTAGGAATAGTTTGACCAAACCTGACCTAACACCCAGGGGACATTTCCGCCCCCACATTAGCATTCACACTGCCGCTGTGAATGCCGTCCCATTTGAGTTTGCTTAAAAATCTGTGTTCTGAGGGGAAAAACTGTCAGACTTTGGGGGAAATCAAGTTACATTGATAAGCTGTCCATCTTCTTAGCCAAATTCCCCTTGGCCAGAATGCAATTCATGTAAGTGCAAATCTGAATGTAATCCTTTTTATTTTAAACTGTTTTTGCTTGTTATGTCAAATTTATTAATTGTTTATTCATTATTTTTCTTTATATCTGAATGCCCTGTACCTTTTGTATATTAAATCTAAAATTTAATTAGTTGCGTCCTTGATACTCTAACGGATTTATTAGCCTTTTTAGAAGAGATTGCTCGTCCAGGTAAACCCTTGGAATGCCAGTGTGTGATTTGTTGATACATTTGATTAATAAGCTGTGTGTGCTTGTATTTACATTTGTGTAACAGTCTGCAGGTGTGAAACGTTAACCTTTCGTGTGCTGGTGTGGGTCTTGTTAGTTTGTGGATAACTGGAAGCCTGTGTGCCAGTGTGGGACAGTATACTGGGGTCCTATTGCCCGTACCCAATAGGTGGTGGCTGAACCTTGAAGTGTCTGGGGGGTGTGAGAGCGCTGTGTTTGGGGGCGATTCCGTAGGTCTAGAACCTGTGTGATAGGTGAAAGAGACTGTGGGCTGAAATCGTGTGTGACCTCATACAGCAAACACCCCAACATCACGGCAGCTGGGAGCGTGTTCCTGACAGACACCATGGCTATTTCCTTGGCTGTTGAGCCTTGGGTACATCTTTCCTCCGCTTCCAATGTTGCCAAGGGACCGACAAAGTGTAAGGCGAGAATGGGTCATAGTCATTCTACTGGCTTCTGATTGGCCTCGGCGGTTCTGGAACACGAATCTTCTCAACATGGCGGTGAAACCGCCTTGGCATCTTCCTCTGAGAGAAGATCTGCCCAGCCAGGGTCCGTTGTTCCACCAAGACCTGGTACAGTTGGCTTTGACACCCTGGAAGTTGGAACCTTATTCTTGAGACATAAAGGTTTGTTGGACAAGGTTATTTGCACAATTATTAGGGCTAGGAAGACTTTTTTGCCAGTAACTACCACAGGATCTGGAAGTCTTACATCGGCTGGTGCACGTTGGGGAAGGTTATTACCTTTTCCTTTAGGGTGCCTCGTTTGTTGGCTTTTCTTCACGAGGGTCTGGATAAGGGTTTGTAGTTGGCATCCCTTAAGGTACAGATCTCAGCTTTGTCCATCTACTTTCAAAGACAGTTGGCGTTACTACTGGATGTGCAAACCTTCTTGCAGGGGGTTCTCCATGTGCAACCGCCTTTTGTCTCGTCAGTGGAACTGTGGGACTTAAATTTAGTAATCAAGGGGGTAAATTTATCAAGCTGCGGGTTTGGAAAAGTGGAAATGTTGCCTATAGCAACCAATCATATTCTAGCTGTCATTTTGTAGAATGTACTAAATAATAAATAACTAGAATCTTATTGGTTGATATAGGCAACATCTCCACTTTTTCAAACTCGCAGCTTGATAAAGTTACCCCAAGGTCTTGGACCTTTGAACCATTGGACTGTGTTTCCCTCAAATTCCTTCCTTGGAAAGTGGTCTGTTTGCTGGCAATTTCTTCGGCTAGAAGCGTTTCGGAGTCAGCAGCTCTTTCCTGCTGACCTTTTCTTTCTTCTCACGATGACCGGGCGGTATTCTGTACAATGCCATCTTTTTTTACCTAAAGTGGTGTCTCTGTTCCACGTCTATGCAGATATTGTTATTCCTGGCCTTTCTGGCAAGAGTCAGTACAGCGGTCAAAGCTCGCTTTTGCTCTTGGATGTGGTCCGCGCCTTGCGGATCTATATGGATAGGTTAGTGTCAGTCAGGAAGTCTGACATCCTCTGGGTGTTGTATGATGTCCAGAAGTGTGGCTGGCCAGCCACTAAACAAACGATATCTCAATGGATTACGGCTACCATTCGTCAGGCTTATGACTCTGCGGGTGCGTCACTTCCGGGGGTGGGGGGACTTACTGCCCATTCCACTAGGTCAGTTAGTGCTTCTTGGGTGGCATGAGGCCTCCATTGAGCAAGTGTGCCTGGCTGTTACATGGTCTTCCGTTCACATGTTCACCAAATTCTTCCGATTTTATATGTTTGCCTCTAAGGATGCGAGTTTTGGCCGTAAAGTTTTATGTGCGGCTCGCTTTGAGCTTTCCCACCCATATGGACAGATTTGAAACATCACCGTGGTCCACAGTGTCCCCCAACTATTTGTGTTGTGTGTTCTGTTGGTTGAGTTTCGCCCTGTCTTTCGGCTTGGTTGGAAGGAGTCGGAGAGGGTCATAGAGGCCTGAGAGTAGGCTAAACAAGTTTGTAGTGCCTTTACTCCACAGTGCCCTCTATACCCCATGGTCCACAGTTTTATGGTAAGTATAAAAAATGTCTTTTGGAGATGCTATCCTTAAGATTACAGCTCAAGTTCAAAATCATTTTTGAGGATCATCCATCTACCATCTCTGCCACTTTTGCCTATATGTACTATGACTGTTGAATCCTTCCCAGTCCCTCCTAATGATCTGTTGAGTCGATACTCAATATACTGAAACATAGGACCTGGAAAAACAGCAAACTGTTTGGCATTTACAGGCCTAGCTGCAGATTACCTTAGGTGGCCTAGTAATTGAAACCCCTACAAACAGCACCTGTCTGTCCTTCATTTGAGTAGCCATTCCCTGGGTTGCTACTGGAAGTATCTTGCTGCAGCAACTCTACTCCTGTACTAATATCCTCAATATCAATCAATTTGCCATATGTATTAGGGTGTGTCATATCAGGACTAAAATCTCCCTTATCCTTTTTTCTTGACCCATTGTTCTGTGACCCAGCTGCCTACCTCAGTATAAGACTGCTCCAATATTTAATAGTAAATTATAATGTAATATGCAATTCATAAAAAAGTTAAACAATAAAAAATGGCACTTTTACACTGCAATCCAACTACCTGGGCTCTAATCTTTACTACAACAGAAATCTCTAATGGAGTGGGAAAATGGGAAGGCGTTCGAAAAGGACTGTCAATTTGGCTCTGAGCAAAGTGTGAAGGCTGTGTCTCCTACCAAAAAAAAAAGTTTGTCAATGTAGATGAAAATCTCAAAGAGGATTCTTCTGTCCCAGTTAAAAATATATATGTGGTTAATGTTCTTTTAATGAAGTTCAAATCTGAGACTTATATATTTTTATATTTAAAGGCCAGTTTGTGAGTTTCCTTTTAATTTTTATTTTTATAAATCTCCCTGTAGAACATGAAGCGAGTACGCACAGAGCAGATTCAGTTGGCTGTAACTTGCTATCTCAAACGTCGTCATTATATAGATATAGATGGGCCCCTAAAGCAAGGACTACGACTTTGCCAGACTGCAGAGGAAATGGCAACTAATCTGACTGGTAAGTAGATTATGACGATTGCTCTGCCACGTAAACACCAAATATTGGAGTTTAGTACACTGCCTATTTCTTCATTGACATACTTCCTAGAGTTGCATATGAGATCGCTCTCTCCACACGCTTTTTCAGCTGTGCATACTTGTATCTACACTGTAGAACTCTTGTCTAATCAAAGAGCAATAAAATTAAATCCGTATGATTAATGTTATTATCAGAATATGTGTTATGTTAACTTATTATTTCTGTACCTTCTGTCTAGTACAAGCAGAGTCCAGCTGTGCCAGTGTCGTGTCTTCAGCCCCCTGCCAGGTTGAACCACAGCAATATGAATTACAGTTTGCACGACTGCGAAATTTCCTTTTAGGTCAGTGATTTTTTTAGCATCAGATAATATGTAATGTATGTTTTTTTGTTTCTATTTTTTTTTTTTAATTAATATTCTTTAGAAAATTCATATACTCAACTAGTAAGATGATTAAGAAATTGTTAACTTTCCTACTGCTGCCTGGAAACAAAAATAAACCTATATTAAACTAATTGAGAGCTAGCAATTTTAGCAGTTGACAGTTTGGTAGTGTAGCCTCTTGCAACCCTTCTCTACTTATTAGAACAGGGTTTCCCAAACCTAGACCTGAGACCTAAAACAGCTTGGGGAAACCCCAGACCTGCTTACTGTGTATTTGCACTCTTCAGGAGTACTTTCTGTGGAATATTCTGCTGTCATGGAGCCTGAGATCACCCCAAAAAGTTGTAGAGCACCCATTCCCGATATGCACCACTTACTTAAGGGTGCTTTCTACATCATTAGTCAGTCATTCTTCTTTTTCAGTACTATTTTAGAGCTTGTTGAAGGAAAGAAGAAAAACAGAGTCTCCTCACTGTGTTCGTGTAGCATGTGAATGTCTGGAAACTGTGAAGGAGCTTTCTGTGCAGACTGTGTTACTTAGCCCAAAAGGGCTCACTGCTCAGCCTACTGAGGCCTGTACCAGCTCCTTATTCTCTCTAAGATTGCCTTTTTGAGCGTAAAGGCAGAGTGTTCCAAGTGCAAAGGTTATATAGGAATCTGAAAAACCAGACAGATGTTAGCGAGGCCAAGTTAAGATTCTCCATCACATGTGTATACCTTTTACAATGAAGAGTCTTCAAGGTGGTGTTCGGTGCCTGAAATTGATGCTGCGTTCTTAGAAAAACCACAAAAAAACTTGCTTATTGGCTTTTACTATTGTTCTGTACATCTGTTTCCTTTACAAATATTAATAATAAAAAAATGATGCTTCTGTAGTCAGTCTTTCAGCTAGGACCACTATTCCATATGACGTTGGGGACTTGTTGGAAAATGGAAAGCTGTTTCAAGAAACTTAATATTTCCTCAGGTATCGTACTCAAGTCTGGAGTGGCAGTATCTACTCAAAAGCACCGATGTCATGAGAAAAGGTATTGATTTCCGATGTGAAGCTTCACAAGACACAATTACCCTTTCTGCCAGAACAAAAAATCTGCGCATCCGCAATGTTCCGAGGAACATCGGGGATAATTGAAAATGCCCCCCTAAAGTTGATTTCATTTAGAAGAGATGCGCTGGAAAAGGGGCAATCATAGATCAAAAAACATGCTGGAATTCAGATCACGCAAGCGCAGAATCATTGTATTGTTGACATTGTCAACCCTCAAGTTACTCTTAAGTAGAGCCCAGTGGACACAGGTGACAGAATTGAAAGAGTTGCTTCTTCACCCATTTACAGCGACTAAATAATGACAAGCTGAGGACTTAACTACAGGTATTTCTCCTTCAATCACTCTGGGGGACACTGCTACCATAGGATTGTATCAGTGTGCATGTAGTTGACACTTAAATAGTTAACTAAACTTGCTGCTGCTGATTCCTCCCCTCTGCAACCCTATAGACCTCAGTTTTGTTTAAGTGCCCAAGGAGTTGGGCTGTGTAGATACTGCTCTGCAGAATTTGTTGCTAGATTAGTGTTTTATTGTTTTATTAGAGCTGTTATCTAGGATAAGAGAGGAAGTGTGTAATTATTTACACTATTCCTGTTAGTTTGAATGGAACACAGTTCCGTTTTTGTTTTTGGGGAAAAAAAAAAAAAAAAGGAGAAACTTATGTGACATAGATCAACACTGCAGTCTCCCGGCAGGTTCGGAGCTGCCTTTGGCAGAAAGCGCCAGCTTTGGTCAGTGGAGCAGCCATGTTGGGATATACCAAGTCCACCACTGAGGCGGAGGGGGGACTTGGATCTCTTTCGGCCACTAGAGAAGCAGGCTGAGCATCGCAGCACGAGCAGATAAGAGAAGCTGCACGATGGATTGTGAGCGCCAGATGGTGGGCATCTCAGCGGGCAGAGTAAGAAGGATCTTCCCCAGAGACGCAAAACCATCCAGGAACGGGAGTGTGTGAGACACCCCTCACCTGTTGGTGTGCTCGGAAGCGGGAGAATTTCGAGCCAGAATCGGCTCCTCAGACGCACTGTCACCGGTGTGCACTGTCTGTTGCTGGCTCCCTTTCCCTGACTCTCCTGACAGGAAGAAGGCTGAGTACCTTGTGGGGGTGCTTGTTTTATTGTGGGCAGCATATCATATTTAGACTAGGGCATTATGGGTCTCTGTATACTCTGTCTGTATCAACCGTTTTGTCTTGCATTTATTTCATATACTGCCTTTACTGTTTTGCGGCCATAGGTCAGGGTCAGAGCAAGTAACTGTTTTACTTTGTTTATCTGTGGTGCTCACAGGTTCTGCATTTTCTTTTTTGTAAAAAAAACAAATAAAAATGAGCGAGACTATATATTTATATGTATAGAATACATATATACCTTTTAGACACAGAGTTACCGAAGTACTGTTTTGAGGCTATTAGCCAGGGTCAGAACAAGTAATTGAACTCACTGTATTGTCTTTTTTAAAAAAAAAAAACAAAAAAACAAAGATAAGGAGAACTAGGAATATCTGAGAAGGGCAAGAATTTTACGGTTCCTCGCAGGTATACAATGTTTTACCCTCTGCAGGAACAGGAGGTAGCTCGTTGGGAGAACTTATCCACAGTGGATATTCCCATTGTTGGATTAGCCCGGCATACTACCTTGCAGGTGCCAAGCTCGGGGGTCCTTCAGCATTCGACGGACTGCAAGATGGAGGGGTTTATTAAGTACATCTTCCTTGCGGCCTCAATTCCCTGAACCTTTAGAAGCTACAGGATTAACCAACTCATTGGAGACTGCTGAGGAGGATCCCGCATTAACATTGATAGTCGCGGAAGTAACCTCTGTTTAGCTATCTTTAACCTCAAGAGCCTCAGTTTACATCTTCAGGTGGACATGTTTTGGATGGAATCAGTACATTCTGTGATCCAGGGGATGGAATTCCCGGAGTTCCTCGGGTCTATAGATATCCGGGACGCTTACTTTCATGTTCCCATTTGGGAGGGACATCAATCCCTTCTTCGATTTACCGTAGGCAGCTCCCACTTTCAGTTTCGGGCACTTCCCTTTGGTCTTTCCACTACTCCCAGAGTTTTCACGAAGATTGTGGCAGTAAAGGCAGTTGTTCTACGTGCCTAGGGGGAGAACATAGTTCCATAGCTGGACGATTTACACATCAATGCCTTTTCGAGCCCTCCTGTCCCAGCATCTATCTTTGACTCTTCGTTTTCTGGAGCAGCACGGGTGGATAATCAGTTATCTGAAATCCCAGTTTTACCCCTCCCAGAGGATAATGTTCTTGGGACTTCTGATGGACACATCTCTCCAACGAGCTTGCTTACTAGAGCAGACGATTCGCTCGGTTCAGAGCTCAGTCCGACTACACCTGGATCATCTGCGGCCTTCTATGCATTTGGGCATGCGAGTCTTAGTATTGTTGGTGTTTACGTTCAAGACCCATCCTTACGGTCAATTCCATTTGCATGTCTTTCAGTGGGATCTTCTGAGAGAGTGGTCGGGATCTTGAGACCCAGTGGATTCGACTCCGAAAGGGCCAGTCTGGCGGTGTCATGGTGGCTTCTACAGGAACATCTGATGACAGGCAGGTCGTTTTCTCCGTGGACTTGGGTCATAGTAACGATGGATGCCAGTCTGCGAGGCTCTAGGGGTTTCTAGGGTTTTTTTTTCTAAAGTAGGGGAAACTCATGAAGGCTCAGAAGCCGGTGTCGGCCAAAATCTATCACAGGGCGTGGAAAATTTATGTAAAATGGTGCGAGAGAAGGCGTCATTGTCAGTCTAGCCCGGTCTCTGGCTTTTCCTCAGGATGGGTTGGAGATGGGCCTTATGCGGAGTTCACTGAAGGTTCGGGTCTCTGCGTTTTCTATCTTTTTTCGGGCCGTTTGGCTTGTCTTCCCGATGTGTGTACTTTTCTTCAGGGAGTGCTGCATGTCTCCCCACATTCCTCCTCTGACTCCGTGTGACCTGAATTTGGTCCTTGGTGTCCTCCAGTGGCCTCCATTCGAACCCTGGAATCGGTAAATCTACGTTTCTTGACGTGGAAGGTGGTGTTTTTGTTGGCCGTTGCTTCTGCCCGAAGGTTATTTGAGCTAGGTGCCATGTCCTTATCTGGTGTTCCACGAGGATAGGGCGGTTCTTAGAACCGTGCCTACCTTTTTGCCAAAGGTAGTTTCTGGGTTTCATATTAACCAGGAGATAGTGGTTACGGCTTTTCGGGAAGGAATTTCTCCCTCTGGCCCTTCTTCTTCGGTCTGTCTGGATGTTGTCTGTGCCTTGAAGATTTATGTGGATAGGACTTCTTCCTGTCGAAGGACCGACTATCTGTGTGTACTTGCTTTTCATAAGAGAGGGTGGCAAGCTACTAAGCAGAACATTGCTCGGTGGATCAGGTCCATGATTAAGCATGTCTATGTGTGTAGGAATCGAGCTGTGCCTCAGGTTCTCATGGCACACTCTACACGGGAGGTGGGGGACTCTTGGGCCGCTCGCCACGGGGCGTCTGCAAATCTTCAGACTTTAGAAGGTCCCCATAGTAGCAGTGTCTCCCAGAGTGGATGAAGGAGAAAAGAAGATTTTTGTACTTACGTTAAATCTATTTCTCCGATTCAATCTGGGGGACAATGCGTTCCCTCCCTTTTGCTGTTCTTCGGTGTGGTTTGTATTGTGTACCCTTTTCTTGGGACTTTCGTATTACTGAGATCTATGGGGATGGAGAGGGGAGGAGTCGGCAGCTGCAAGTTTAGTTGTTATCTAAGTGCCAACTCCGTGCGCCCTCATACAATCCCATGGTAGCAGTGTCCCCCAGATTCAATTGGAGAAAGAGATTTAACGCAAGTACAAACATTTTCTTTCTCTTGAAGGATTGGACAAACCTGATGTTTCTCCTGTTCCAAAAATAAATCTCAATTGCAGAAATGCTGCTTCCATGAAATAAAGAAAAGCACTGTTATTAGAAAAACAGATTCATTTGGCAGATGTTTATGTCGACTTAATTCATCAGATTCTGCTGACTTAAAGGAAAGATGCTCTGAGGTAGCAGTTAGGGTGAACTGGTTCCTGGAATGGAGGAAGAAGTTAGTATTATTGCCAGAATGTCTTCACCGTCATCAACTGAGGAGGAATTTGATTTTGACAAATATTTGGATCACAAGGGGTATACAAAGCGTCCATGCATAAAAATGTATTACTCCAAAAACATAGATAACAATTTGTATACATTCCAGCTTAATTTCTCACTTGAACTAAAAGTAGAAAAAAAGTGATTGTTCATCAAAACTAACAGTACAAGAAGCCATTCCCTTATATCCTGAACTTGTCAGAGATGTTGTCCTGGTGGTTACTGGTTTCCTGCCAAACCAGGTTATTGTTGAGGGGTTGTTCTCTGCTATTAGAATAATTAGATCATATTTAAGGAAATCCATGAAGGAGGATCTTTTTCTGAGGACAGATTATTCAGAGATGTATTAAAAATACTAAGTGTGTAACAGTGTATTGTATATTTTCAACTGACAGCAATTTTTTGTTCATATACAAAAGCCAAAGGATAGTGAATATCTGTGCTAGTGTCGGGCACTAGCGCAGATATTCACTATCCTTTTGGTTTTTGTAAATGTGTTGGGGTGACATTTAGATACTGAGGTCTGCTGCAGGCGGTTTTATTGAACATTCCATTTGTCTTATTTCTTTTGTTCATTTTTTTGCTTAAGTAAATATATTTTGTGGATTATTAGTCATTTTATACATCTGTTGATTAAAGAAATATCATATATTTCTGTAATCAATCCAGTTTCTTAGATTTAAGTAGTCCTTTTTTATTTATTACTTTCATAGGAAAGTTTTCTTCAGAAATTTTAATATAATAAATATATTTTATGTTCAGTCAATCTAGCCTGATTATTTACATGCGATTAGTATACAAAACGCCTGTCTCACTTTCTCTTCTCTCATTCCATTCTTGACTCTCGGCAATCAGGCTTCCACCCCCAACATTCAACTGAAACTGTTCTCACAAAAGTGACCAATACTTACTGCAAAATCTAAGGGAATTTCTATATGCTCATTCTCCTGGACCTCTCTGTTGCTTTGACATTTTTGATCACCCTCTTTTCCTACACACCTTTTACGCCACTGGCCTCCGTGACACAGTTCTTTCCTGGTTCACTTCCTACCTATCAAACTGGTCCTTTAGTGTTTCTACATCTGGCACATCCTACCCTCTACTCCCACTATCTGTTGGGATCCCACAAGACTCTGTTCTTGGCCCTTTATTTTTTTCATTGTACACCTCCTCCTCCTGGGGCATTAATTTGCTTATTTGGTCTCCAATGCCACCTCTACACTGATGACACCCAAATCTATATCTCTTCCCCTGACCTCTCTCCTTCCGTATTATCCCATGTAACCAATTGTCTTTCTGTTATCTTCACATGGATGTCCCAACGCTACCTTAAGCTCATCATGTCCAAAACAGAGCTTGTTGTCTTCCCTCCTGCCAGAGTCACCACCTGCCCTTAAATCTCCCTCACTGTCAATAACACCACAATTTCCTCAGTCTCCCAAGCCCGCTGCCTTGGTGTCACATTTGACTCCGCCATCTGCTTTATTCCTCACATCCAGACACTCTTGCAGTCCTGTCGACTCCACCTTAAAACATTGCCAGCATACGCCCTTTTTTTTATTACTCCGTATGCTACCAAAACTCTTATCCATTCTCATCATCTCCTGTCTTGACTATTGCAGCCTCCTTCTGTCTGGCATTCCTGACTCCAATATATCCACATTTCAATCCTTCCTAAATGCTGCTGCAAGACTGATCTTCCTCTCACCACTCCACGCCTGCTGCACCACTTTGCAAATCCCTACACTGGGTCTCTGTGTCCTCCAGGATCAAATTCAGATTACTCACCCTTTCCTACAAAACCCTCAACAACACTGCCCGTGCGCCTTGTCTTGTCTTGTCTCTGGTAACCACCTCTCAATTCCGCCTACAAGACTTCTCCCGTGCTGCTCCCCACTTATGGAATTCCCTACCATGCACAATCAGACTTCCCACAGCCTTCAAATCTTTAGACTCTTTTTGAAAACCCATCTCTTTTTTAGAGGTGGCCTTATCCCAGATAACACTATTTATACTAATGCACCCTCACAACTCTCCCAATTTCCACTCTGAGCCACATTTGCTCCTCTTGTTTCAGCTGTGCACTCTTCCATTTAGAATGTAAGCTCTCTAATGAGCAGGGTCCTCCATACCCCTTGTTCTCATGTCTGCATTTATTTTGTCTACCTTGTATGTCCCTGTTTTATGTATGTACTGTATAGCGCTGCGGAAGACTGTGACGCCTTACAAATCTATGATAGTAAAATTAATAATAATAATAATGGTGGTGATGAATATGCATTTTGCTACCATCTTACTACAGTAAATTGTTTTTTTTTTACTAATTAATACACATTTGCCATTTATGAAGGAGTCGGACAGTAGTAAAATAGGAGAACATACTTCCATCTTTCTGCCCATAAACAACTAACGGCAAAGTGTAAAGATTACATACACTGGATCTTGTCAGCAGTTTCGGTTTACCTCTCGAAAACGAAGGAATTAAAAAAAAAAAACTGATCAATTATTTGACCTTCCTGTAGGACCTTGACAAGGTCCGAACATACTCTTGCAAAGTGAATCACAAATGTCATTGTACAGGCTTATTATAAGAGTAGCAGAAATTCTAAGAGCGTATTCTCCAAGGGGCGGTGGAAACCTCCTGGGTACAAGGCCTCAGCAGATCTCTGCAAAGCAGCAGGTTGGTTGTGAATCTACACCTTTGCCTCTAAAGTACACATTGGCCCCCCAGCTCTGGGCCAGGGTGTCAGATTGACACCTCCTCCCAGTAGCACCCCTCTTATTATTTGTTTTATGTTAACCCTAAAACAAATAATAACCTTATTAATATATAGTGTGAAGCAAAAAACAAGGCCTTTTGCTGACAAACACATCAGTGGGTGTATTTACTAAACTGCGGGTTTGAAAAAGTGGAGATGTTGCCTATAGCAACCAATCAGATTATAGTTATCGTTTATTTAGTTAATTCTACAAAATGACAGGTAGAATCTGATTTGATGCTAAAGGCAACATCTCCACTTTTTCAAACCAGCAGTTTAGTAAATATACACCCCCCCCCCCACACACACACACAGTTTTTAAAGCAAAGGGGCCTTTTACATTTTGATAAATCAGCCCCAATGTTTAGTACTGTAATAGAACATAATTATATAATATATTGCTATATGATTTATACCCCATTATAATCAGCCAGGTATGTGTACAAATAAATAAATAAAAATTAAAGTGCTGTAGGGAGAAGGAACATAAAATAAAATGCAATATAAAGTGAGGTTTGTTTTTTGCTGCATTATTTGTTTTCATTATTTAAGATTTATCAGTTATAATAATAATGAAATGTTGCTGACTTGAGCAACACTAAAATAGCCTTTTTTATATTAATAAATATATATTGTACCTAAAACCACACTTTAAGGATGGGCCACTACTGAAGGGCCATTGCAATGTGCTTGCCCCCCGGGCTAAAGTCTGCCAGCCAGCCTTTTCCCTTTAACCAGTCCAGACTGATTCATGCAGCTAGCACGTGAATCAGCCTGCAGGAGTTTCACACCTTTAACACCTGGCCAGGTGAGAAATTTAAAGATTTATCTTTAAATCTCCTGCCTAAAAATACTTCCAGGGACTTTTCAGCAGGATCTAGATCACTCTGTAGCCGAATTTTGCTCCAGTGTGTAGGCAGCCAGATCCCTGGGCTGCTGCACCTGTAGCTCTTTGAGCTTCAGTAAATTATCACATTGTTTATTTGAATCCAGAAGGCACCATTGAAAGCCACTCCGGCCGCTACTCTACTGAGGTTGCCAGCAGGGTTGACTCTAGGGCTACTAACAGCACACCAGCACTACGGTCCCCATGAACAGGAATCGGAACAGAGGATTAAAGCTGCCGGTGAAGTCCCGATCCCCACTTGACCACCAGGGAATATGGGAAACATTCCTTTATTTTACATAAATACATTGTATTTACACATTTAACACTGGTACATTCAATCTCTTGATGTTTAGCGCCGGGAATTAACCCTTTCAGAGCTACACGTCCCTTCCCCATTTAATACACATACGTTTATTTAAATGTACATTAAAATACACAGCAATGCACAAATTTACAGACTCCTGGGGTTGGGGGTTAATTTGTTCAGTGCTGCAGCACCGGATATTAGCCTCCCGATGCTGCAGCGCACAGTTAAAAAAAAAAATACATTTCACATTTTTTGTACATTTTTAATAACTACCATACACATTCGGATGCTAAATTAAACCTCCCAACGCATGTTTCACGATGGACCCGGTCACAAATATTTTAAGGATTGTGATTTACTCCCACACTTACTATTTAATCCTGCTTGCAGCTCTATTATTGATATTACCATCAACACTTCATTCATTATACTTACATTCAGATAGATTTTTGCCATAGAGGCACACTCCACCACGTCAGACTGACTTATGTCTCATAAAGTTAAATGTGTTGTTAATTTGACCAAAAATGAATTGATTAAATACGACTTGCGGGCACTGCACCCTCGATCTGTTATTGCTGCACTTCATTGTGTAGAAGCAAGCATGGCATGTTTGTCCTGCCAATCTGCCATGTACAAAGATTTGGGGTTATAAATTCTTATTTAATGTACTCCTTGATTTGCTTGGTATCGCACAGGTGAGGAAATGAGCATTGGGAGTGGAAATAACATGAGGGATGACAGAGGTGGGTCATACTATTTCATTGTGTTCTAGCCGCATAAAGTACAATGTTAATCTTCTGTGTTAGGTGGATAAAGCGTTAAGACAAAAAAGACAACATAAAACTGAAAACCATTGTCCCTGCGACCAACTGTGTATATTTATTTCTGCTTGCTTGCAGTACACAATAAACCGTCACTCTCTAAGCCTTGCCTTACAAAAGCCAGCACCCACATCTAGGTCCATGGTATCTAATGTATTTTCTCTTCTCTACTTAAAATGTTTATAAACTTTTTTCTTTTTTCTTGTTTTTCAAAATACAGAAGAAGATTCTCCTCAGAGCCAGGACATGTCGACTCTACTCTATCCTCTCTTTGTCTATCTCCACCTGGACATGGTTCAGAATAACCTAAAAAGTATGGTAGATAGCTTCTATAGTCGCTTTCATGGGATGTTCTTTCAGCACCCAGCACAGAGAGACATCATTGAGCAGCTTCAAACAACAATGAACATGCAGGACATTCACACCAACTTTAAACTTAGAGCTTTCCTGGATAACAAGTATGTAGTGCACCTTCAAGAGGACAGCTACAACTACCTCCTTCGCTACCTTCAAAGTGATAACAACAGTGCTCTGCTTAAAGCGCTCACTCTGCACATTCAGCTGGATGTTCAGCCAGTCAAGCGAACAGAGTACCAGCTGTATGCAAGTGATGGGTTTTCCACAAGGGCAGATAACAGCAGCCTTGACCCTCAGGATGTACCAGCTCCTATTCTGCAAAATGAAGCCGCTCTTGAACAGCTACAGGACTGCATAAAGAGAGTGAAAGATGGGTCTCCTTCACTCACAACGGTTTGTCTTTATGCCTTTTATAACACTGCAAACTTGTTAAACACAGCTGAGGTTTCCCCAAACAGCAAACTGCTCGCTGCTGGTTTTGACAACTCTTCTGTGAAGTTGTGGAGCTTGAGTTCAAAAAAACTGAAAACAGAACCACACAGTGTGAACGTTTCTCGCATACGACTAGCTTGTGATGTTTTACAGGAAGAGGTATGATTTACTGCTTTTATGTTTAAAGTTGAAGCCGCTCCTAACTTTGCTCACTGTGAGCTACATTAAAATCCAAGAAGTGTTGGTAGTATATAATAATTACCAGTGCCCCAGCACATTACACTATAGTAAATCACAATTCTATATATATTTTATTTCTAATACTAAATAATTTTAGTGTCTTTTTGTATGTGAAGGCAGTAAGGGTACTATTTACACTGCACATTCACTTGAGCTTTGGCTTTGAAGTAGTTTTGAATACTGCTTGAGCAAACCAAAAAATTGAAAGCATGCCATTCATGTGAAATAGTTAAGTAGTTAAATGTTAGAAGTAGTTAAATGTAAATATCCCATTATATTGTAATGGAACTTGAAGTAGAAAGTTTATAAAGCCATTAAATTCATTTGAAAGGTACAGTTTTTTTTATTTTTAGTCAAAAGTATAGCAGAATGCATATGCTATAATATCTCAATTAAGCAAAGTTTCAGTGCCTTGTTAGAGCAAAATGTTAAATAATTAGTTATTTAAAGCTACGCTACCATCTTGAAAAACGTTCCCCATAGTCAGAGCCACAAGGCTACTCCATTCTTCTCACTGCCTCCCACTGTCCCAAGGAAAAAGGCTTCATACAGCAGCCCTTGGATTCTGGTTAGGAGGAAAGGGCACATTAGTAAAATATTTTCCCACATGGTTGTGAAGCCTTAAGACACCTATAACAAATAACAGAAAGACACTTATTATCTGGTCTTTGATAGTACCTCGCATCCCCACCATTATATAATTTGCTAAACCATTGTTCAGGTTTTTTTTTATCAGCTTCTATGCATCATTTGGCATTCAACTGTTTCCTGGTACATCAATAGTCTGATAAAACACCATTTCAGTTTGAAGGCTAGTTTAGAAAAAAACAAGTCTTCACTGAAATATAAATGGCCTAAATCAGTTTGAAAAATAAACTGAACAAGCAGTTAGAATTACTAAATCTCACATAAATTTAGTGGCGGGGATTTACCTAATCTGACATTTGCATCATTAATTTTATTGTGGAATAAAATATCTGTTTTGATGTTTGTTAATTTGGATTTTTAATCCACCACAGGAAGAGGAGGAAGACCAAGCGGGTACCGAAATGAAGATACTTAGAGGACATTGTGGACCAGTTTATAGCACACGTTTCCTATCAAACAGCTCTGGCCTTTTGTCTTGCTCTGAGGATGCATCCATTCGCTATTGGGATCTTAGTAGCTTTTCTAACACAGTCCTGTTTGAAGGTCATGCATACCCAGTTTGGGATCTAGATGTTAGCACATGTGGTTTGTTTTTTGCCAGTGGCTCTCATGACCGCACAGCCAGGTTGTGGTCATTTGACCGGACATTTCCTCTGAGAATATATGCTGGACACCTAGCGGATGTGGACTGCATAAAGTTCCATCCCAATACCAATTACTTTGCCACGGGATCTACAGATAAAACCATTCGTTTGTGGAGCAGTCAGCAAGGAAACTCTGTGAGACTTTTCACTGGACATCGAGGACCTGTTCTTGCTCTTGCATTTTCCCCAAATGGCAGGTACTTGGCCTCAGCTGGGGAGGATCAGCGTCTTAAATTATGGGATTTGGCATCAGGGACTCTTTATAAGGAGCTGAGAGGGCACACTGACAATATTAACAGTCTTTCGTTTAGCCCAGACAGCAGTTTGATTGCTTCTGCATCAATGGACAACTCTGTCCGTGTATGGGACATTAGAAACACTTACTGCAGTGCCCTTTCTGATGGTTCTTCTAGTGAACTAGTTGGCGTATACACAGGGCAGACAAATAATGTTTTGAGTGTGCAATTTATGGCATGTAATCTACTTATGGTGATTGGGACTGCACAATGACAGTAAGAATGTTGATACTAATTTGTGAAGGATAAATTAAATTAAATTGAAAAAACAAAAGCTATGTTCTTTTGCGGAAATGTTGCTCCTTCTAATGAGATGCATAAATTAGCTTCTAAATGACCACTAAACAATAACTTTTGCAATATAAAGGGACTTTTATTAATATATATATATATATATATATATATATAT
Source organism: Mixophyes fleayi (assembly GCF_038048845.1). Lineage (NCBI taxonomy): Eukaryota > Metazoa > Chordata > Amphibia > Anura > Limnodynastidae > Mixophyes > Mixophyes fleayi. The sequence goes on along the minus strand of NC_134404.1, from coordinate 255,437,480 downwards.
ATATATATATATATATATATATATATATATATAATCTCTCATACTCTTCAGTTTTGTGGAAGCCATATTCTTAAGAAATCGGCCATAAAATATTACTGTTGGGTGCCTGAAGTGATTCTCAATAGACTTTCACACTCAAAGCCAAGAATAAGCCCATCAAACACAGCCTTATATGCAAACTGAATGTCTTGAAACAAGATCTAATTAAAAATGTCAATAAAACATTGCCAGTTCAGCACAGACTCAAATCTCATAAAGGTAGCTGGTCAGTTAAGTATCATAGAATAAGTAGGACATTTGGACATATGTGCTTTGCCAAGTTTAATGTTAAAGCTTTGGGTGTTGATGTAGGACAGTTTGCACTGCCAGATTTTGATTGGAGAATAATTTTTTTACCTGTTATGATTTGTAGGGAAACTTGAATCTGTAGAGAGAGTAATATATTGCTACATGGAATTTCCATAATAGAACAGGTTCACAAAATGTAGTACATGTGTTATCTTTCTGCTTGATTAGTATTTTTATATATTATTTTTGCAATGTACATAGGGCATTGCATGTGGATAAAAGGACTGTTATGCAAAAAGCCTTTGAATATAAAGTCCAGTGTATTTGTTTGTTTTTTTATTTTTCCTCAACTTTCTTATTCTTTACTCAATAAGAGGCGTTATCAGAGTTTGCACAAACTATGCTACAATAATGTGATGTGCTAGATGTGAAATGTGAACATTTTTCAGTAAAGAAACAACTACATATTCAAAGCCAGTTCGCAAGCAACTGTATTTACTCAGGTACATGCCAAGTCTACTGTCTAAGCATAAGTGATGCTAATATACATATTCCAATAAATAATATCTTTGTAACTGGTAAGTTTTGATGTTATCACTTCAGTATTTATTAAGAAAACTTGAGTATTGTCAGGAATTGTGCATAGGGTTAATATAAATTGTTATGAATATTAGCTGTTACTTTAGCTGTTACTGTTACTATACCTTGGATTTCAGTGAAGACTATGAATGCGCTTAACCTGTGGTTTTGCGCGTTTTATGTGGTAGAGGTGCTACATTATGTCACACTTCTTTTCAGAGTTTAGTTTTAAATGCATATTTGTGAATTTTTAGAAATTGTAGTATGTCTATTCTGTTACCTAGAATTGTAGCTAGTGTTCTTGATTCTATTAGCTATTTAAAAAGCAATGAAGTTTCTTAAAAAAAAAAAAATGTGGTTGAAAACCGATTATTTGTAGCGGAGACTTCCAAATGTAGACTCTACATTATATAGTACAATACACTTTGTACAATGTGCTGTTTTTAAATATGAAAATATTGGTGATGTGGTTTTTTTACGGTGGAAAGTATGATGCATTGCCATTTCGATCCTTCATCGGTAGGCCCCTTATTCTTTAACAATGTAAATAATTCCCATGGGTAATTGGGACTGATTACAAAACAGCATAGATAACTTGTTTGTTAGGAACCCCTCTAGCCGGTATAGCACAACCCGGAGTCTGCTCTGCCAGTCAGGTGTTCACTGGAGCCCCTAGTGGTGGGGACAGACTTGGCCGCAGACTAGCAGAGGGTCGTGAAGTGCGTACCTACTAGGGAGAACCCAGGAAAGCGGAGTAGAGTCCAGGCAGGGGTCGAAGGCCGGCAGGAGACAGGGAATCCAATACACAAGCCGGGATTAAGGGGCACAAGCACGGTAGCTAGGTCCAGTTCAGGCAAGAAGGTCAGGGTCACGAGAAACACGAGCAAGGTCCAAATCCAGGCAAGGGGTCATACACGAGCAATCCAACACGGTATCCAAAGGACAGAGCAAGGCAGGGAGCAGGTCAGCACACTGGCAACAGAAACTATAACCGGCAGTGAGGCTGCAGACCTCACTGCCTTAAATATACACAAGGACCAATCAGAGCCTAGCTCTGCAAGCACACCCAGGGGCTGGCTAATTAACATAACTAGCTTAACAGCCATCAGGCTATCAAAGACCTCCGCGCGCTACCTTGCAAAGCGTCCGGCCGTTGCCTTGGGGGTTAGAAGGAAGTGACGTCCCGGCCGTCATGGTGACGGCCGAGACGCCGGGGCACACAGGAAGCGAGCCGCGACGGCCGTGAGTACCGCCGCGGATCGTGATAGTACCCCCCCCCCGTTGAGGAGGGGTTAAGGAACCCCGACACCCAGGTTTCTTAGGAAATTTTCTAAAAAATTCCCTGAGGTGTTTTGGAGCACGAAGTCGTCTTCGGGGAACCCAGGATCGCTCCTTCAAACCACGATTCTTCCATTGTACTAGGAAGTGCACCTGACCCTGCACTTTTTTAGAGTCGAGAATCTTCTGAATAATGTATTTCTGTGATTTACTCCAACTCCGCACAGACAGACTCGAAGGCTGGGATTGGTTGGAATATAGCACAGGCTTAAGCAAAGAACAATGAAACGTGTTAGGGATCCTCAATGAAGCAGGAATTTTCAATCTGAATGGACCGATAAACTTAGGGCCCAACTTCCTGCAAGGCTGTCTGAGCCTAATATTTCTCGTAGAAAGCCACACTCTCTGGCCCACTTTGAAGGAGCAGATGGTACGGTGACGATCTGAATTTTTTTTTGTAGAGTGAAGCCCTTCTTAAAGACAGTTGAACTTTTTTCCAGATGACCTTAAGATCAGCGGCTGTGGAGCGAATCCCTGGGACACCAACAGATTTGAGGGAATATAGAGAATTGGACCTGGGATGAAAACCAAAATTACAGTAGAAGGGAGAGGTTTGAGTAGATGAATGGGATGAGTTATTATAGCAAACTCTGCCCAGGGTAACAAGGAGGACCAGTTGTCATGAAATTCTGAAGTATAACAGCGTAGGAACTGTTCTAATGACTGATTAACTCTTTCAGTTTGCCCATTAGACTGGGGATGGTATGCTGAGGAGAGACTAATCTTGATTCCGAGAAGGGTACAAAAAGATTTCCAGAACTTTGCTATGAACTGGGAACCACGATCAGAAAACTATATCAGCAGGGAGTCCATGGAGATGGGAAAATGTGTTGTATGAACAAGACCGCCAAATCTCAGGTGATGGGAAGCCTGGTTAGCGGTATAAAGTGTGACATCTTGCTGAACCGGTCTACCACAACCCAAATGGTATTGTGTCCCGCAGAGGGTGGCAGATCCACTATAAACTCCATGGACAAGTGTGTCCAAGGTTTTGCAGGAATAGCCAAGAGAACCAACTGGCCTACCGGACGAGTCCTGGAGATCTTATTCCTGGCGCAAACCTCACAAGAGCGGACATGACTCCTGACGTCAGCAGACAACGATGGCCCCCACACAGTGCGGGAGAGGATTTCTAAAGTTTTATAAATTCCAGGATGTCCAGCAGTTTGGCTATCATGTGCCTCAGACAGGACTGCTTTCCTTAAATGAACAAATAAGCATCCTACCGGAGTTTTATCAGGAGCTAACCTTTGCAGGGTGCAGCTCAGGTCTTGAGTTAACCAGCATGGATCATGGACGAGGGAATAATAGGCTCCGGACTAGTAACTGGAGCATGATGTGCCAGGAAGCTTCTGGACAGAGCATCTGCTTGGACATTTTTAGAACCTGGACGGTAGGTAATCACAAAGTTAAAATGGGTGAAGAACAGCGACCAACGAGCCTGTCTGGGGTTTAGGTGTTTGGCTGACTGTATGTATTGCAGATTCTTGTGATCTGTTATAACGGAGATCTGATGTGTAGCGCCTTCCAGCCAATGTCGCCACTCCTCAAATGCCCATTTGATTGCCAATAGTTCTCGGTTACCCACATCATAGTTGGCTTCAGCTGAGGAAAACTGACGGGAGAAGTAGGCACATGGGTGTAGGCAACGAGTATGGGGATCTTTCTGTGATAAGATGGAACCAGCACCAACGTCGGAGGCATCAACTTCAAAAACAAACGGTACTTTAGGGTCTGGATGTCTAAGGACCTGAGCAGAAACAAAGGCTTTCTTCAAGGTCTCAAACGCAGTTATTTCTTGGGGTGACCAATCAGTTGGATCCATTCCTTTGCGAGTCAAGATGACAATAGGAGCCACAATATCAGCAAAGCCGCAAATGAATCTTCTATAGTAGTTGGCGAAGCCCAGGAATCTCTGTACCGCCTTGAGGTTATTCGGTTGTACCCAGTCCAGGATAGCCTGGACCTTGGTTGGGTCCATGGAGAACCCCTCAGAGGAGATTACATAACCAAGAAAGGATACTTTCTGTACCTCAAATTCACATTTTTCTAATTTATCGTAGAGATGGTGCTCGCAATTTCTGTAGAACTAGTCTGACATGATCCCAATGTACAGACAATGACTTAGACTATATGAGGATGTCGTCCAAATAGACCACGAAATGTCCAAGGAACTCCCGTAGCACTTCATTAATCAGATCTTGGAATACTGCAGGCGCGTTACTAAGACCAAACGGCATGACCAGATACTTGTAGTGGCCAGAAAGCGTATTGAATGCCGTCTTCCACTCATCTCCTTCTCTAATACGGATGAGGTTGTATGCACCACGAAGATCGATTTTGGTGAAGACTGTTGCACCTCTTAATTGATCAAATAGTACGGAGATGAGAGGAAGGGGATAGGTGTTTTTGACTGTGATGAGGTTCAATCCTCTGTAATCAATACAGGGTCTTAGTCCTCCGTCTTTTTTAGACACAAAAAAACATCCAGCTCCTACTGGAGATTTAGAGGGCCTGATGAAACCCTTTTTCAAATTCTCCTCTATATAATCCTGCATGGATGTGGTCTCGGGACCAGAGAGAGAATACAAGCGTCCCTTGGGTAACTTGGAACCAGGTATAAGTTCAATGGCACAGTCAAAGTCACGATGAGGTGGTAGAGTATCAGCCGCGTTCTTGGAGAACACATCCCAGAATTCGTGGTATTGTGAGGGAAGTCGTTCCGGAATAGGCTGGATCATCCGCAGAGGCAGAGTCAAGCAAGACTGTGAACAAGATGAGCTCCACTGAACAATCTGCTTTCTTCCAATCCACAACAGGGTTGTGACGGGAAAGCCAGGGATGGCCCAGGACCAATGGAACTGATGAACAGTCAATAAGGAGGAATGTTATGGACTCTGATGAATGAAGCGCTCCAATGTTCAAGTGTAATAGCGGAGTTTCCCATTCAATCTTGCCTCCAGGCAATGGATAATGGATTCCCATCTAAGCCACAAACTGTAATAGCGGATTTGAGCTTAACAGATGGAATCCCAGCGGAGCGGGCGAACCCAATATCGAGGAAGTTGCCTGCAGCTCCGCTGTCGATGAAGGCCGACAGGGTCACAGATCCGGAACTGAAAGTGACTTGAGCAGGAATTAGTACAGCATTCTTTGGGAAAAATGAATTGCAGACCTAGGTGAACCTTCCCCCATTCCCTAGGCATACTCTTTTCCCAGTTTACTAGGACAGGAGCGGGAAAAGTGGCCCTGTGACCGTCTTCTATTTTTTTCCTCAGGAGAGAGACGGTACGCTCCTAACTGCATAGGCTCCTCACCGTCCGTAGAAACAGGAATCAAAGCAGATGGAAAGGAAGACACCTCCTTCTCAGACCTCCTTTCCCTAAATCTCCTGTCAATTTTAATGGTGAGCTGCATAAGACTCTCCAATGAGGTATGAGGCGGATATTGCACCAAAGAATTTTTGATCTGTTCTGACAGACCTAGGCGAAACTGACTGCGTAAGGCAGGGTCATTCCATCCACTGTCAGATGACCATCTACGGAATTCGGCGCAGTACTCCTCTGCCGACCGCCGACCTTGTTTCAAGGCCCGTAGATGAGCCTCAGCGGAGGCCATTCGTTTTCCGGGTCATCATATAGTCCTAATTCCTCGAAGAAAGCGTCTACTGACTGCATGGCAGGACTGGTCTGCGGCAAGGAGAAGGCCCAGGACTGGGGGTCACCCTGAACGAGGGAAATGATAATCCCGACTTACTGTTGTTCCGAACCAGAAGAGCGGGATCTCAACCGAAAATAGAGCTTGCAGCTCTCCCTGAAATTCCGGAACAGGGATCTATCTACGGAGAACCGGTCTGGCAGATTCATTTTAGGTTCACAGGTGGAATCTGGAGTGGATTGTGAAGGTTTTGCAGCCTCTTTCTGAACGGACAAACGCTCAGACAATCCCTGGACCATTTGGTATAGGGTCTCGACATGACCCGCTAGGGCTTGCGCTGGAGACGGTGTGGTTCCGCTTCCATCCATTCCAACTTCGTCTCTGGCACCTGTTATTATTAGGGCCGGTTATAATGTTAGGAACCCCTCTAGCCGCTACAGCACAACCCGGAGTCTGCTCTGCCAGTCAGGTGTTCACTGGAGCCCCTAGTGGTGGGGACAGACTTGGCCGCAGACTAGCAGAGGGTCGTGAAGTGCGTACCGACTAGGGAGAACCCAGGAAAGCGGAGTAAAGTCCAGGCAGTGGTCGAGGGCCGGCAGCAGACAGGGAATCCAATACACAAGCCAGGGTCAAGGGTCACAAGCACGGTAGCTAGGTCTTGTTCAGGCAAGAAGGTCAGGGTCATGAGAAACACGAGCAAGGTCCAAATCCAAGCAAGGGGTCATACAGGAGCAATCCAACATGATATCCAAAGAACAGAGCCGTGAGTACCGCCGCGGCTCGTGACATAACCTAAACAGTTTATTTTATTTTTTTCCTTCTACACTATGGATCATTAGGGCCTAATCTGTAAAACCTCCAGTACTTCCCCTGCAGCCTTTGGCCTCAAGTATTTACAATGGAAATGGAGGAGTGACAGCAGAAAATTATCAATATAACAGCTCGGCCACCATTAATACACACATAGCTTTCAGACTTTTAAAGACAAAATGTATCATATTTAGAGATGCTTGCATTTACTTATATATTGTAAAGATAAACTTGTTTATCACACAGAGCATTTAGGAATCCACCTCTTACATATGCACCACCTCAAAATATGTGGAAATGGATATGATTGATAGCCTTTTCTGGTGATTAACATTATTGTCTTGGATCACTAGGGCCTTGAGTTAGATTCTCGCCAAACTACTATCTGTATGTATATTGTTTGAATTTTTCAGGATGCTTTGGTTACTACACTGCCTTCCTTATTGTCCTCCTATTAGTTTGGCCTTGGCATGAGTTATGCACCTTTTTAAATTTAGCTTGCAAGCTTCACCTCAGCATGTACTAATTTCCCTGAAGTTCCCAAATTTTTTACAGCTATGGACTATATAAATTTGTTGGGGGGAAAATACTAACCGTTTATCAAAAAATGGCTATCCGTAGTAAGGTTTGTATTTTTTAAATTATTTTATTTTATTTTTTAAACTTATGCATACCTACATACCCAGATGGAGCCTACCAGTGAAGTATAAAAATGTTGCCTATAGGAACCAATCTTGTTGTTTTTTATTTGGTACTTTCTACAAAATGATAGCTAGAATCCACTTTTCAAACCTGCCGGAAACTTGCAGCTTGATACATTTACCCCCAGGAGTGTAGCACAGAGATTTCACGCTGATGAAAGTGGATGATCGTTGATAACGAACAGTGAAGGACAATCTGTGAAGACGAAGGACAGCTAGACTTACAGTAGTCAAATTTTAGATCTAATATCAGAAAAAGGCATGTTTTAAATTTGTATGGGAGTTACATTTTGTTACTTTCTGTAAGTCTCTCAAATGAAGTAATTTTAATTTCAGTGTATTTTAATGGGTGTATGGATAGAGGTATTTGTCACACAAATGTCGAACATTATAAATCTAATTCCCATGGAATTATATAGGCAGTTAATCTGACTCACGCGCAGCATTTTTGCCTGGTAAGTTTACAGATTTAGACCTATTTTGCACAGTGTATGATGCTCCACTGTCCAATTATTAATAATATTTTTATTGTCAGCTATTTGTAAGGTGCCACAGTTCTTAACAGCACTGTGAGAAAAGGGCAAAGCTGAGAAAAGAGGAGGGAATATGAATCAGAGTGTAGATTGGGACAATAGCAAGGGTGTAAGTAGTATAGGTAGGAATCGAGTAGGCTCTTATAAAGATGTGCTTTCAGAGAACATTTCAAGTTTGGGAGATCTGATTGGATGTGATAGGGCATTCCATAGGTTGGCATTGGCACAGAGAAAGTCTTGTAGGCAGCAGTAAAAGGAGTTCAGAGAAGAGATGATACTGACATAAGTAGATATCTTGTTTATTGGTGTCAGTTGTGTGGGTCATTGTGAGGGAGGAAGGGAGTGGTGGTTCAGGTAGGCAGAGAAGCAAGTTGAAGATGTCAAAAAATTGTCAAGGTTTAGAAGACTGGATGTATAATAAAAAAAGTAGATTTTCTTGGCAAGTATAAGGGCAGTGTCATGAGGTGAAAGTATGAATTTATAGGGAATGAAGTCTGCATTGGAGTGAGTGAGTGATTTCCTCCAGTTGTGCCCGGCAGTGCTTGAGCAATTTTGCAGGCAGTGGGTCTGTTTTGTGTGCTATGATTGAGTTTGGGATTGTCAGAAACTGTATGTGGTGGACTTCATGTGGTAGAGCTACTTTGTATATAGCTAAAGTGAGTTGTAGAAAGAGGGAGACAGATCAGGATAGGACATATTTATAGGAGAGAAGTCATTTTAGTTAAGCTGAGAAGTGGACTAGGTCGGGAGCCCAATAATGACTGACATCTAAAATTTGGCAACACACAGAGTTTTTAGTATAGTCCATTATATATGAGATAATTAAAATGTAACATTTAGAAATAGTGTAACCTTTCTTTCAGAGAAGCACCCACCATGTAAGTTTATGTTTTGAAAATGTTCACAAATTAAAAATCGAGGATTTCAATCATCATCATTTATTTATATTGCGCCACTAATTCCGCAGCGCTGTACAAAGAACTCACGAACATCAGTCCCTGCCCCATTGGAGCTTACAGTCTAAATTCCCTAACATACATACACACATACACAGACAGACAGACTAGGGTAAATTTTTTGACAACGGCCAATTAACCTACTAGTATATTTTTGGATTGTGGGAGGAAACCCATACAAACACAGGGAGAACATACAAACTCCACACAGATAAGGCCATGGTCGGGAATGGAACTCATGACCCCAGTGCTGTGAGGCAGAAGTGCTAACCACTAAGCCACCATGCTGTCCATAATCAGTCTCTTTACTTGAAGCAGTTTTTTTTTTTTTTTAAAAATAAGTTTTTATTGAGGTTTAACAACAAATACAGGTTATATAAATGTACTTTCAGCAGTATTCGTTTTGGATGGCGGGTGATAAAGAGATTTATAACATCATAACAACATAACTCTAAGCCAAAAAAAATAAAAAATTGAATGTATCAATGAGAATATACGTTCCCAGCCATAGAAGTAGGGTATTGTTAACCTGGCACATAGAGCACAAAGACAGACAGGGGGGAGAGGACACAGAGGAAACAAAAGGGAAGAATGGGGGATGACATGATGCAAGTCTTCAAAGTAAAAGGTCTACAGCATATATAGCGTAGGTATATGGCAAAGCTTAATCCAACAATCAGAAGCGTTTGATACAACCTTGTACCTAAAGATAGATGGTTCAGGTGGATGAACCCAAGGCCGCAAATTCTGGTGAATCTATAAATTTTAACCAAGGTCCCCATATAGTATAATATGTTACAAAAGAGTCTTTATCTGACAAATATAATTCGTCCATGGACCTGTAATATTCTAATCTCCTAATCCAGTCCCGGATATTTGGTGGCGTGGTTGTTTTCCATCTCACAGGTATGACTGCCTTGGCGGCTGATATCACAAATTTTAATAGAGATTTTTTAAAGCAGGAAATAGGCATATCTACTTTATTGAGGAGCCAATACTCCGGGGTGTCGGGAATAGCTTGTCCAAGCAACTTCCGTGTGATGTCTATAACCTGCGACCAAAAGGGTCGTAATATGGGACAGTCCCACCAGATATGTAATAAGGAACCTGATCCCAAACCACACCTCCAGCAGACACTAGACAGTCCGCGAAACATTTTTGCAAGATGTACCGGGCATCTGTACCACCTGGTGAGAACCTTAAAGTGGGTCTCTAATATTGAGACGTTAGGTGAGCAAGCATGGATTGCTTGGAAAATTTTCGACCAATCAGTCTCTCTTAATTCTATTCCTAGATCCCTTTCCCACTCCAAGAGAAATTTCGGGGGAGATCTAAAGCGGAACTCGATTAAGAGTTTGTAAATAATCGATAAGGAGTGTGGGGTGTGATGCGGTCTGCTACAGAGGGATTCAAAGACTGTCAAATTCCTATTAATATCCTGTTTTGAGAGACTAGAAGCGAGAAAATGTTTAAGCTGAAGATATCGCCAGATCTCTATATTCGGTAGTTTCCACTTAGATTGAATCTCTACAAATGAGAGGACCCCAGTAGCTCTCACCAACTGGCCGACACGGTGGATCCCTGCCCGTGACCACAGGTTAAACGCTAATGGAGTATTTCCTGGGGGGAATTTAGGATTATTAAACAATGGCGTTAGTGGAGATATTAAAGATGAAATATAAGTAAGAGTTCTTAACTTAGACCATTTAATAAGAGTGGGTCCTAGGGTAGGGTGGGAGACCCTGGGCAACTTGGTTAACCAAATTACTGTCTTACTAGAAGAGTCGAGATATGATGATTCGATCGCTACCCATTGTTTCCCTCCCTCCTGGACTGACATCTCTATTATTCTAGTTAAGATAGCAGCATCATAGTACGCGGGAATATGGGGAAGCTGGAGACCCCCCAAGTGTCTTCGTCTAAATAAAGTATCGTGCTTGAATCTTGGGCGCCTCCCACTCCACACAAAGTCCCGCACCAGACGCTGGATGCCCTGAAACCAGGAGTCGGGAATTAAGATAGGTAACGTCTGTATAAGGTAGAGAAGTCGGGGTAGGACATTCATTTTTATAATGTTAACCCTGCCTATCCATGCGAAATTCTTGCTCTGCCACTCTCTCAAATCAGCCCGGAGATTCCCAAGAAGTGGTTTAAAGTTGAGGTTGTATAGGCGTGAGAGATCGTTAGAAAGTACAACACCTAAATATTTCAATTGGGTGGGATGCCAAATAAAAGGAAATGCACATTTTAAACCCTCCACCACGGGGGCCGGGGTATTAATGTTCAGAGCTACTGACTTGCCATAATTAATTTTGAAGTTAGATAGAAAGCTAAACCTTTGGAATTCCTTAACTAAGTTAGGTAGGGAAACAACAGGATTGGTAATAACGGCCAAAAGGTCGTCCGCAAATAAAGCGAGTTTATGTTCTCTCTCACCCACCTGGACACCGGATATATTCGGATTGGCCCTGATTGCCCTTGCCAACGCCTCCATGCACAGCACAAATATGAGTGGAGACAGCGGACACCCCTGCCTAGTGCCATTATTGATCATCACCGGATCCGACAGATCGCCGTTAATTTTAATTCTAGCCCTGGGTTGTCGATAAAGTGCTAAGATTCTATGAAGTCCCAATGGGCCTAATCCAAGATGCTCCAGGAGCCCTCTCATAAACGGCCAACTCACACGGTCAAAGGCCTTTTCAGCGTCTGTAGACAAGAGCATTGAAGCCGTTGTTGAGCATGAGGCTGAGTAAATCAAATCTATCACCTTGGTGGTGTTGTCCCGTGCCTCGCGATCCGGGACAAAGCCCACCTGATCTGAGTGAATCAGATCTGGGAGTAGGTATTTTTTTAACTTCAATAGTATTTTTATTATTAATTTTTTCAAAAATTATGGGGTACAGAAAGAAGAAAGGGATGGGGGGGTAAGGAAAGGACACAAAATAAAAAGGGAAAGGATTGAAGGGGTACATAGTGGGGGGAACACATTAAACAATTCTGTGGGAGTAGGTATTTTAATCTATTTGCAATAAGTTTTGCGTACAACTTAACGTCTACGTTCAGCAAGGAAATAGGCCTATAGCTTGCACATTGAGAGGGGTCCTTTCCTTCTTTGGGGATCACCATTATATGGGCTTTCAAACTCTGTGGGGAGAAAGCGGATTCGTTGGAGATCGCATTAAAGGCCGGCACCATCAGGGGTATCAACTTATCTTTAAAGGTCTTATAGTATGCAATGGAAAAGCCATCAGGGCCCGGACTTTTACCCGAAGGTGTTGATTTAATTACCTCCCTCAACTCCCCTTCAGTGAAAGGTTGTTCCAGTTTATCCCTATCTGATCTTGAGAGAGTGGGAAAACTGATCTCCTTTAAATATGCCGCAATCTGAGCTGAGCGTGTGGCATCTATAGGGTCAAGTTCTTGAGTTTCGAGATTATATAACTTGGTGTAGTATGTGTGAAATGCACCCGCTATGTCACCGGTTAATTTGCACTCCCGATCATTGTTGTCCTTAATCATGGCAATGTAGGCCTTAGCTCGCTGTTTACGCAGAGCCCTTGCTAACATTGTTCACGGTCTGTTTCCCCAGCGAAAGAAACGATGGCGACACCTCTGGAAGTCAAGCTTCACTTTGTCATAAAGTAATTTGTTAAGTGCCGCCCTCGTCTCCTTCAGCCTGTTCAACAGGTCTCTAGACATGTTAGATTTATGTGTCGTCTCTAAGTCCCTAATCTGCTGGAGTAAGTGATCTCGATATGCGATGTTTTCTTTCTTCATTCGGGAGCCTAATTCAATAAGTTTCCCTCTGATAACGCATTTATGCGCCTCCCAGATAGTAATACTCGAGACGTCTGGAGTAACATTGTCAGATATATAGTCATCTAATGCAGCAGTCAGTTGGTCCCTACAATATGTATTTTGAAGGAGAAGCTCGTTTAGGCGCCAAGTGCATTTTTTATTCTTTAAATGAGAGAGTTGAAAAGTCAATGAAATGGGGGCGTGATCTGACCAAGTTATTTGGCCAATAGATGTTGTTAGAAGGCTAGGTAGGAACCGTTGTGGAAGGAGCAGATAGTCAATTCGTGAGTATACCTCATGGGGGTGGGAGAAAAAGGAATAGTCCCTCTCCCCTGGGTGTTGCAGGCGCCATGTGTCGACCAGTTGGTGTTCATGAAGTGTACGTCTAACCTTACAATGTTGCGATCTGCGCACCCCCGTCCGGCTATTAGAGGTATCAATCTCTGGATGAAGGGTCCAATTTAGATCACCTCCCACAAGCAGAATTCCCTCTGCATACTCTGCGACTTTATCTAATACCTGTGAAATAAACATTGGTTGACCTTGGTTAGGCAGGTATAAGTTCACAAAAGTATATATAACATCAAATAATCTACATTTTATCAGAAGTGCTCTTCCTTCTACTAGACAAATTTTCTGAAAATCTGAGAAGGGCAATCTCTTAGAGAACAGGGTAGCCACTCCCAGCGTCTTGCCCTCTCTATTGTTACTAAGATATGAGGAAGTGTAGAAGCCATCTGAGAGCCGTGGGGCGGATTCCTGCTTAAAGTGGGTTTCTTGAAAAAAGACAACATCTGCTCCCAGATGTCTCATTTCTCTCAATGCCCGTGATCTTTTTTCAGGGAGGTTAAGACCCTTGGCATTAATTGAGACCAATTTAAATTTATCTGTCATGGTGGATCTAAGTATCTCAGAAAAGCACTTCTGTCAATCTCATAGCTGAAGAGTTGGGTTGGCATTTGTGAGCAATAAATGACCTTGCACCTTGCAAATAAGTAAAGTGTTATATGAGTTGAGACTAGTGGGAAGGGGGGGGGTAGGGAAGCCACATGAGGGGGGACACGACACTGACAGACACAAACAAACAAACAGAAAAAAACACAACAAATAGTATACCATCGAACCGCTCCAGGGAGACGGGTGTGGAGGGGCCACATCCATCTCTCGGGTGTCTTCCAGCGGTGGGGGGTAAAAGGGGGGTTAACGACAGTGACTAACAGAAACATCTTATCAGTATAACAGAGAATTGCAATGGCCTAGGCAGCAAGACCAGTAGAAGTAGTAATGGCAATAACAATAACAGTAACAATTTAACAGGTCTCATGGTTAGTAGTAGGACCTCCGACGAGTGTAGACCAGAGAGATCTGCGCTACCAAACAGGAACACAGAACGATCATATCCGCTCGATATGGTGTTACATTAAGATTTATATTTGGACAATCTAAGGCTTGAGTGACTATAAAAATCAGACAGCATATAAGGCTGTTGTTGACCTGAAACTTGGTTTAGACAGTCACTCTCTCTAGCCTAGTCAGAAGAGAGGGGAACAGGAACGGAAGTGAGTCCCTCTGTAGAGAATGTCCGAGTGGGATGAGAAAGTCCAAAGGTCACCAAGAGTTCTCAGTCGGATAGTGTAGAGATTTATAAGAAGACCTAAAGCAGGAGTAGGATTATGGATCCGAGGTTTCCGGTGGGTCTCGGCGTCTCATCATCGCATTTCTAGGGCTTCCAACGGTTTGCCAGGTTTCCCTGTTAGTTGGATGCAATCGGCCGGAGTGTTGATGCCAGTCCGGAAGTGCCACCTCCTGTAGTCCCAAGTGCAAGCAGAATAGTTTAATGTCTTGGGGTGTTCTCAAGATCTCCATCCTTCCGTTGTGAGACACTTGCAAGCTAAGAGGAAATCCCCAGCGGTATTTAATGTTCTTAGAACGCAATATGTCTGTCAAAGGCTTAAGCATCCGGCGTAACTGTAAGGTTTGCCATGAGAGGTCTTGGAAGATCTGAAGTCTATTGCCATCATAATCAATAGCGTCCAGTTTCCTAGATTTCTGGAGAATTGCCTCTTTCTGTATATAGTAATGCAGGCGGCAGATCACGTCTCTTGGGCGTTCAGACGGAGACCCTCGTGGTCTGAGGGACCTATGGGCTCTGTCAAATTGAATACTGGTGGTCGGATCTTGTTCTAAGATCTCATTGAAGACCTTAGTGAGGAAGGCAATTAGGTCTTGAGTGGGTATGTCCTCAGGGATTCCTCGGATTCTCAGGTTGTTCCTACGGCCTCTATTGTCAAGATCGTCCACTCTACTGTTGATCAATTGTAACTCTTGAGCTTGTTGAGCTACTGTGTCGCTAAGAGTATCATGACGTGCCGCAAATTTCTCTCTGAAATCCTCTAGTTTAGACATTCTAGATGACAGTCGGGCCAGATCCGCTTGTAAAGTGGCTACCTCCTTCTTAACTGTATCTTTAAGTCTGGACTCCAGATGTTCAAAGTCTTTCTTAGAGGGGAGCTCCGCCTTTGTAGGTAAGGATTTTACTAATTGTAGAATCGCCCCGATGTCTTGATTTGTACTCATCGAGCAATCGGTGGAGGCGGATTCAGTTGAGTTGGCCATTTCTGCAGCCTTAGCCACTTCTGGTGAAGACGGCGGGCTATTTTCTTGTTCTGAAGGAGTAGTCGCAGAATGAAGGTATTGCCGTAGGTCTTGACGCCTAGGTGTTTCCGTGGGTTTCCGTTTGGACTGATTCTTCTTATCTTTGCCCATTAGAAGAACACATCAAGATCTCTCAGTACAGAATATAAGTACAGAGGTTGTATACCGCCTTGCTTTAGAATAATGATCTGCTTTGTCACATGTCGTCTCCCCCTAGTGGGTGGATTATTCCGCCATCTAGCCGATTCTCAGCACAGTGTTAAAGTTCTTTGTGGGAAGACATGGCCCTGTCTTTTGATACATGGCCTATGACCACGCGTGTTATTTCGTCCTGGCGAATATGATATATCTGGCTATGTGTAACCAGACAAGTCTCGGATGGCTCACATACCAGATTGCCTGAAGTGTCCTATAATAGGTTTAGAGTAGTGATGCTGTTGAAAAGCTTTATAATATATGGTAACAAAAGTGCTTGCACTCTTTAAAATTCGCCACTAGGTGGCAGCAGAGACTGATTTTTTGATTCACAGGAGTGTATAGGTAGGCACTATAAAAAAAAAAAGGGATCTCTGCAGCTTATTCAAGAGGTGCCTCTGTACCACAGCGACGGCACACCTTCTATTTGATTATGCCTTTCTTTGTGCTTGCCTTGCACTACACTGGGTACCTGGTAGCGTATGCCGCTGGGGGGCCCTAGAACGGCACCTCCCCGCCTTTCTCCTTCTCTCCCCCGACGACCGGAAGTCCCCTCCCGAAACCGGAAGTCAGATCATACACTTTTAAAAGTAGAATTGCAGCCGCAGCTTTAGGGCCGCGACCAAGCCTCCGCTCACGAGGGGTTTGTTAGGGAGCCCAGAAGTCCTGCAAGGCCCGGTGATCTCTCCTGCCAGCACCCTCCGCTGACCTTTTGCCGCCGACCGGAAGTTGGTCTCCATAAACCAGAAGTCGCGGCACTCGCGCTTCCAAGTAAGATCACAGCCGTGGATTGAAAGGCGCAGGCAGGCCGCAGAACGCGGACCCCCCGTTGGAAGAGCCGGAGATTCCCCAGGTGCAGGTAGGATGGAGGCTTATGTGCTGAAGGACCCCTTCTTCGTGGCCGTGTAGGTTCCGCGACGACGTAGCTTTGAGGGACAGCCCTTACAGGGCGTTTTTATAAGCCCCACTAGTGCCTGGATGTTTTAGCCTTCAATATATATATTGGTTCTCGGCTTTTGCAAGATATAGTTACTCTTTTAGAGTGTTTAATTGGGGAGTTGGAACGGAGCTCCTAGGAATTCCAACCTCCCAAGATGGCGTCCAGCTTGAAGCAGTTTTTTTGTATGTGACACAAAGAAGTTACACAAATGGAACAGAAAAAAAGTCCAATCGAAGTTGCTCAAAAATTGATAGCCAAACTCTATTCACTTCTACACAAATTCCTACTTACCAGATGTTAGACATGCAGTTTTTACGGACTTTGAAATCGGCGTCCAGTGTGGAATCCGAATGAGCTAAACACCTGGATAATGTAATACAGGCTGTAAAACCGGCATTTTCAGTGTGTCCATAGTAAAAGACGTCATTTCATAGTGTAGGTGTTTAGCTCATTCGGATTCCACACTGGACGCCGATTTCAAAGTCCGGAAAAACTGCATGTCTAACATCTGGTAAGTAGGAATTTCAGTACTGTAGGGATTAGAGCCATCGTGATTCCCCTGTCGTGTAAAACGTTGTCGGGGTTACCAGTGGCGTGGAAGCGAGTACCACCGGCTTGAATAATGATGCAAATATTTCAGTGGAGGCATTAAAGATTTTAGTTAGGGCTGGTTTGAGCACAGGAGTCAGGGGTGGGCTAATTTGTTGATGTATAGGATCAAAAGGACAAGTAGTAGAGTAGGAAGCTAAGAAGAATGTAGATACTTCATCTTCATTTATGGGATCAAATGAAATCTGAAGAAAGACTACAAATCCTTTCAGTAAGTAATTGACCAGGAGCTGGAAAGTGACTGATGCATTCTTCATCAAAGTAGGCATAGCCTTGAACTCGAACAGTCTAAATGGGGTTTATGAAAGCCAAACGTTCTCAGACCTCTGGGGTCAGTGGTATATGCCAATACCCATTACTCAAGTAAACTTTGGACCTGGTACACGGGTTGTTTAATTGGCCTATGCCCACTGGTTTGTACATGATGCATCACCAGGCTTACTACTGAACTGGGCCTCTACTGCAACTACTCTAGCTGTCCATTAAAGGTCCTATAAATGCCATTCATTTGTTCTGATTAATAACTATTCACACAAGTGTGAGATTCTCTTGTCCAGACATGTTGTGTATGCTGCCTGCAGGCAGTTTAGCTGGATAGCTAATTACAATCAAATGATTACTAGTGAGAATTTATACTCCATATCAGTTCTGTTCAGCTTGTTGTTATTTGTGGCATTGTTTTTTATATTTATTTTTTATTAGTATATTACTTATTGTTTTAATAAATGTATCTGTGAAGAGCGCTCTCTTTGTTCTCTTTTGCTTAGTACTGATTTGCAGGTTTCAGATTCCCGCTGTTGAGAGCTGCAGTGCAGATTATTATTACTATTCTGAATGGTTTACTTAGCGCCCTTTCAAATATATTGTGGCAAGTGCCCGCTACTGCAGAAGCACACGCGAACAACTTCTTCCTTTTTATGTAGCTTTATTGTCAGGATGGTAAATGTTTTTGACACCGTATATTTTCACAGCAATTATGGAGACCCTAAACGCTAGCTATACATAAACAAGCTCTCTCTCAGGACCAGCCAGCTTACCCAGCGTTGGTCTCCGTGCACATATGATACAAACAAGCTTTTATAAATGATACTCCTCCCCCAGCCTTAGCTTGATGGACAGGTGACACACCCACCTTCTCTTTAAAAGGAAACGCCCCATCACTGGCTCTGTTTGCACTAAACAGACACACCCTGTCTGTTTGCTGAGAGGAAGGATTTCTCTATCATGTAAGTTAACCAAACTTAAACTATTGTTTGTTACACATAAGTCATCAATCTAGGTGCATTACTGCACAAATGTTTTACTCTACATGCTTTCTCTGCATATTGCCAGCTAAATGCCTCCCTTTGTTACATATCAATCCCCCTAGCGTCTCCAAGTAGGGGGACGCGGACTTCGCGAGGAGCGCATTTTTTCGTGACAACGCATCTGCATTTTTGTGTAGAATCCCAGGTCTATGTTCTACTGAGAATTTGAAAGGTTGTAGTGCCAAGAACCAACGGGTTACATTGGCATTTACCTCCCGGTTGTTCTGCATCCATCGCAATAGTGCATGATCTGTTATTAAGGTAAACTCTCTGCCTAGGAGATAATAGCGCAGAGCTTCTGTAGCCCATTTAATGGTGAGACATTCTTTCTCCACAGTGGCATATTTTTGTTCCCTTGGAAGCAACTTCTGACTTAGGTACAGGACAGGATTTTCTACTCCATTCTTCTCCTGTGACAAGACTGCACCTAAGCCAACACCAGAAGCATCAGTTTGGAGGAAGAACCTCCGGGTAAAATCCGGTGCTTGTAGAACTGGGGAGGAACAAAGAGCTAACCGAAGATCAGACCAGGCGGTTTCTGCAGAATCAGACCAGATTAATCTATCTGGACAACTTTTTTTTAACATGTCCGTAAGTGGAGCAGCTCTAGTGGCGAAGTGGCTTACAAACCGCCTGTAGTAACCGACTAAGCCTAAAAAGGTTCTTAACTGCAACTTTTTTTCTGGTCTTGCCCAATATTTGACTGCCTCCACTTTGTCTAGCTGGGGTTTTACATGCCTTCAACCAACAACGTACCCCAAATATTTGGCTTCTCTCATGGCTATGGCACATTTCTCTGGGTTAGCTGTTAACCCTGATGACCTTAATGAAGCTAAGACCGCCTCAACTTTGGCTAAATGTGATCCCCAGTCTGGGGTATAAATCACTATATCATCCAAGTAA
The DNA here is from genome assembly GCF_038048845.1 of Mixophyes fleayi. Taxonomy (NCBI): domain Eukaryota; kingdom Metazoa; phylum Chordata; class Amphibia; order Anura; family Limnodynastidae; genus Mixophyes; species Mixophyes fleayi. Next base: position 255,418,208 of record NC_134404.1, on the reverse strand, counting down.
GCAGCTGCATAAGCTGTGTGAGGTCGTTGCAATTTATTCATGGCCCTTTGGAAGGTGGCAGGTGCCCCATGCAGCCCAAAGGGTAAGACTTTATATTGGTAGAGACCATCAGGGGTGGAAAATGCAGTCTGGCTTGGCCGTGGAAGTCAGGGGAACTTGCCAATAACCCTTTGTTAGATCAAGGGTTGTTAAATAATTGCTACCAGCAAGATTTTCCACTAGTTCATCCACACATGGCATCGGATAGGCATCAAACTGTGACATACTGTTTAGGCGCCTAAAGTCATTGCAGAACCTAATTGTCCCATTGGGTTTCGGGACAAGCACAATGGGACTATTCCTCTCACTAGTGGACTCTTCAATCACATCTAAATGGAGCATCTTCTCGACCTCCTTTCTCACGTCCACCCGTCTGGCTTCTGGAATACGATACGGCTTCTGCTTTACAATGACTCCTGGCGCAGTGACAATGTCGTGTTCGATTAAGGTAGTGCGCCCAGGAATGGAAGAGAAGACATCCCTGTTCCGGCGAATCATTTCTTCAGTCTGTTGTCTCTGCTGAATGGACAAAGCTGGCTCTATGGGCACTTCAGACTTTTCAATGGCAGTACTCACTACCTGAGGAGAGGTTTCCTCATCATGCCAAGGTTTAAGGAGGTTAACATGATATATTTGCTCCTCTCTTCTCCTACCTAACTGGCGGACTCTGTAATTGACAGGACCGACAGCCTCTAGAACCTCATATGGACCCTGCCAATGGGTGAAAAGTTTGCTTTCCTGGGTGGGAACCAGGACTAGGACCTTGTCCCCAGGCTTGAAAGATCGAACAACAGCACTTTTATCATAACTTTTTCTCTGTCGTTTCTGAGCCTCTTTTACATGTTGCTGCACAATGGGCCCTATCTTTCCTAGCCTCTCATACATTTGGGACACAAATTGGACCAGATTTGGCTCCCTGGGACCTTGCTGCTCCCATCCTTCTTTTAACATATCCAAGATACCCCTGGGCTGTCTCCCAAACAATAACTCAAAGGGACTAAACCCTGTTGAAGCTTGAGGTACCTCACGGATGGCAAACATCAAATAGGGAATAAGAGTGTCCCAAATTTTTTTTTCTTGAGCCACTGCTTTCCTGAGCATGTGCTTTAATGTGCGGTCAAAGCGTTCCACCAAGACATCTGTTTGTGGATGGTATACAGAGGTGTGAAGCGCCGTAACCCCTAGCAACTGGCACATGTCCTTCATCAGTTTAGACATGAATGGAGTACCCTGATCTGTGAGAATTTCTTTAGGTATTCCCAAACGTGTAAACATCAATACTATTTCTCTAGCTATGGTGCTGGACTTTATGCTTCATAGGAGAATTGCCTCTGGATACCTGGTTGCATAGTCAAGCACCACTAGTATATATTGGTGCCCACGTGCGGATTTTTCCAGTGGCCCCACAAGGTCCATAGCTATCAGTTCAAAGGGAACTTGTACTATTGGTATTGGAACGAGAGGTGCCCTGTACATGGGTTTGGGACAGGTTCTCTGACAAATGGGACAGGACCGGCAATACTTTTTCACTGCCATGTGTACCCCGGGCCAGTAAAACCTAAGCAGAACTCGTTCCTGTGTTTTATCCTCCCCTAGGTGTCCCCCACAGACGTTTGTGTGCTGCTTTTAACACTAGGGTTACATGAACCTGAGGAACCATTAATTGTTCTAATTTTTCCCCCTGCACATTAGCAACTCTATACAGGAAATTATTTTTAACAATAAAATATGGTATACCTTCTGCAGGCGGGGCGGCTTTCGCTACCCCATTTACCTCAGTCATACTTTTAAAGGCATGTTCCAAAGTGGCATCATTAAGTTGGTCTCGAGCAAAGTCCTGCAGAGGAAACAAAATTGGTATTGCGGACCAGTCCGTATCCTCACTGACAGGCGAGGTGGGCTCATCTGCGACATCACCGACCAATGCTAGTTTGGACTGTCCATGTTTCCCCCCAGGTGGATGCTTTTGTGGAACTCCTGCTGTGACTCCCAGGATGGCATTCCGGTTTGGCCGTTCCCAAAGATCGATGTCCAGATGTTGTGGATTCTTAGGCGGTTCCTTTAAGACCGTGATTCCGACCGTTGCATCAGTTGCCGGCATGTCCGGCAGGATCCGCTCACCGAGGACATCATTAAACAGTGGGAAGTCTCGCCCCAAAATGAGTGGATATGGGAGTTTAGGTGTTATGGCAGCTACCGCCATAACAGTTTTGTCTTTGAGTGTGACTGGTAGTATTGTTCTTTCATACTCCTCTGTTGAGCCATGTACGCAAAGAACTTTCACTTTGGGCAACCAAGAAGTTGTAGTTTCGGGTAAGGCAGAGCTAGAAACCAATGAGAGTTCACTCCCCGAGTAAACCAAGGCCAGAACAAGGTTTTGGTTGATTAGCACAGTCACCTGGAACAAACAAGGACTTCCTGATGTGGGACTCATGGTAAAACAGCTTGGAAAAGCAGGCCCAATATGTGCCACGGAACAGTCCATGGGTTCCGGTAGTTTAGGACACTCTGCCTTAAAGTGGCCTGGCTCACCACATTCAAAACACTTCAGATTAGACGGCTTTGCACCTGGCCCTCTGTCCGTAGCAGTTTTGCCATTGGGCCCTGTAGCAAGGATTGTCAAACCTGGCTTTTGGCGTGGCAGCGGCTTTGGCACAATTGCAGGTTCTTTAGTCATTTGCTGTAGCGCACAAAACCTTTCTACCACGGTGGCAAGCTCTTCATAAGTTTGTGGGTCTGATTGCAGAACCCACCTTTGCAAATCGCGGTTCAGCCCCTGGATGCAGTGATCTATCGCCAGAACTTCAATAATCCGAGAATGCGAATTCTCCTCAGGCTGCAGCCATTTCTTTAAAATTTTAGAAATCTCAGCCACTTGCGCTCTGACCGGTTTTTATTTATCATAGCGCCATTGGTGATAGCGCTGGGCTCGGCCTGGCCCGGAAACTCCAATGCGAGCCAATATCTCAGACTTTAGGCACAAATAATCAGAGGCCCATTCCTCATCTAGATCCATATACGCTCGCTGAGCTTCACCAGTCAGATATGGCGCCAGTCTCTCAGTCCAATCTTTAGGAGGCCATTTTGCCCTTTTTGCAAGTCTCTCAAAGGACACCAGATATGCTATGTCATTACCTGGCGACATTTTCTGGAGAACAGGACCAAGTGGTTAATTTCTGTCATGTCACACCTGGCTTAACTCTACTCTTAAGAACCTTGTATTTCCACCTGTGCCTCAGCAACTCGTAGCATCTGAGCTTGCTGCTGTTGCTGCGCAGCGACCACATTCACGAGGGTTCTCAGTACCTCCTCCATTTTGACGTCTGCGCGGGTTGGGTAGCGGAAACTTGCTTCCCGGAGTATCCCACTCCTGACACCACTTGTGGCAAGAGCCCACTACTGCAGAAGCACACGCGAACAACTTCTTCCTTTTTATGTAGCTTTATTGTCAGGATGGTAAATGTTTTTGACACCGTATATTTTCACAGCAATTATGGAGACCCTAAGCGCTAGCTATACATAGACCAGCTCTCTCTTAGGACCAGCCAGCTTACCCAGCATTGGTCTCCGTGCACATATGATACAAACAAGCTTTTATACCTGATACTCCTCCCCCAGCCTTAGCTTGATGGACAGGTGACACACCCACCTTCTCTTTAAAAGGAAATGCCCCATCACTGGCTCTGTTTGCATTAAACATACACACCCTGTGTGTTTGCTGAGAGGAAGGGTTTCTCTATCATGTAAGTTAACCAAACTTAAACTATTGTTTGTTACACATAAGTCATCAATCTAGGTGCACAAATGTTTTACTCTACTTCCATGCTTTCTCTGCATATTGCCAGCTAAATGCCTCTCTTTGTTACAAAATATATGTAAATATATATATATATATATATATATATATATATATATATATATATATATATATTTATGTGTGTGTGTGTAATGAAACTCACTGTTTATGCCTCCATAATGATCTCTCTGTGCCTCTCTCTGCATTTCTCTGCAGCCAGGCTCGAATCGCACTGATTGGATACTCACCAGTCACTCGTTCCAGTGTCTGTCTGTGGTGTGATCATCTCTCGATGCGATCACATGATCGGGTCTCGGGGCGGGAGTTTCGAACTGCTCCCTATTTAAACCTGCACTGGCACTTGCTTTGTGTCAGTGCAACTTGTTTGCTGTGCTTCTGACTTCCAGTTCTCAGCCACTACCTACTCCCTCGGATCACCGTGTAACAGTAATACCTGTCTGACCAAGTCTGTGGAACTTTCTTGTGTACCTCGCTACCTGATCTCCGTGTACCAGTTCCGGTGTGTCTGACTACTTTTGGCCTGATTCCAGTGTACCAGTTCCTGGTGTGTCTACATACTCTGATACCTTTACTGCATCCTTTCGGATCTGCTGTTCTCTAGTGACTTTCTCAAGGATTCAGATCCATTGTTACATTCTGGGGCAATCCTGAGGGCCGCTACCTGCGGATTCCCTTCAGCTAAGCCCATCCCGCCTTGCGGCATTTCTTGGTGAACAAAAGGGGGAATCCGTTAGACTCTGCGCCTCTGGTCTTCCTGTGCTAATCAGGATTAATACAGGTATCTGAATCGTAACAGTTTGCATTGACCTTTAACTATGGATCTTGCAGGAGATCCTTCTCCGAAAGATCTACTACAGCATCTACCAGGGAGAGTAGAGAAACAAGAGGCCAATACGCCTCATGCAGTTTCTTCAGGGTCTCGCCTGGGCCTCTTCCCTATGGGAGAGAAATGATTCTCTTTTGTTGGACTTTATTGAATTTCTGAAAGCTTTTATAAAAGTTTTTGATGAACCTGGACGGATATCAAGTGCGGCCACAGAAATCCTTCACTTATGGCATCTCAATCTGTTGGACAATATGCTATTCAATTCAGAACTATTGCATCAGAATTGCATTTGAATAATGAGGCCCTTGTAGCAACTTTATCAGAAAAGATATAGGATGAGCTGGCTTCTCAGGAGCTCCCTTCTCTGGATGATCTTATCTCTGTGTGTAAAGGTGGACTTACGTTTTCAGGAGAGATCAAATATTCGTTTTTCTCCACAGTTTCAGACTTCTCCTACCTTTTCTGAGGAACCTATGCAATTGGGTAGAGCCCGGCTGACTCCCGAGAAGAGGGAGAGAAGATTTAAATATGCGTGAGTTTCGAACTGCTTCCTATTTAAACTTGCTTGGTGTCAGTGCAACTAGTTTGCTGTGCTGCTGACTTCCAGTTCTCCTCAGCCGCTTTCTACTCCCTCGGATCACCGTGTACCAGAAGTCGCCTTTCTGACCAAGTCTGTGGCCTGATTCCAGTGTACCAGTTCCTGGCGTGTCTTCCTACTCTTGGCCTGATTCCAGTGTACCAGTTCCTGGCGTGTCTGCCTACTCTTGGCCTGATTCCAGTGTACCAGTTCCCGGCATGTCTGAATACTCTGATCTCCGTGTACCAGTAACTAGCGTGTCTGACTACTCTGATACCTTCACTGCATCCTTTTGGTTCTGCTGTTCTCTAGTGACTTTCTCAAGGAGGGCCACTACCTACGGATTCCTGGCAGCTAAGCCCCTTCCCGCCTTGTGGCGGAATGGGGCTTAGCTGGGGAATCTTACTCTGCTAAAGGTTCCTAGCAGTGTGTCCGCTCTCTTTTGAGATGTATCCTTTCTCCGATCTACTGGGCACAGGCAGACGATCAACGACTATTGACAAGAACTGAACAGAAGCATTGGGATGCCCAAGCCGTTGACACACATCACAGGTTTACCAGAAGATCTGCCATCTAACATTCCAGGTAATAAAAAGTTCAGTTTTCGGCGCTTCAGTGTATTCATGTTTATTTAATTCTTTTTTTTTTATACTGCAATCATCCTCACAGACCTACAAGAAATACGTCTACTGACAAGCATATCTGCGGGTGTGGCCTTCTCTAATTGTGTCGTAATTAGGTGAATATGCCTTTAATGTACTTGGCTGTCCCTTCCCTGCCACTTTCCACCTCCCCAGGTGTAAAGAGTCATAAGTGTTAGACGCGGCCAAATCTGCATAAGGATGTATGCTTATGCATCTTTGGTGGTCATACGCAGTATGTAAATGGGTATTTTATGCAAATAAGATGTTCTTCTGCATACCACTGTTGTAAGGCATGGTTATTTGAGTTACTATTGCCTTCCTGTTAGCCTGAACCAGTACCCTCTGACTTCTCTCATTAAGGCGTTTTCACACACAGAAATGCCATTCACTGGATTCTTTTTTTTTTTGTGCCCCATTCTCTGTAAACTCTACAGCAGGCCTGTCCAACCTGCGGGCCTCCAGATGTTGTGAAACTACAAGTCCCAGCATGCCCTTCCAGCTATCAACAGGTTGTCTATTGGCAAAGCATGCTGGGGCTTGTTGTTTTACAACACCTGGAGGGCCGCAGGTTGGACAGGCCTGCTCTACAGACTTGTGCCTGAAAATTCCAGGAGGTCAGCAGATTTGTAGATATATATTCAAATCATCCTATCTTGCATCATCATCATCCTCTCTACTGGACCTTATACCGGACAATCCCAAAATGGGTACCTTCTACATGTTACCCAAAATACATAAAGCAGGCATTCCAGGGAGACCAATAATTTCTGGTATTGGGACCTTAACTGAAAATATTTCTGGCTGGATAAAGAATGTTCTAAAACCTTTGGTGAGACGAACACCCAGCTATATCCAGGATACCACGGACTTTCTCTGCAAACTTTCAGCCCTGGGTCCAGTACTATAAGGCTCAATACTGGCAACTATGGATGTGGAGTCTCTGTACTCTAACATACCCCACAAGGATGGCATGGCGGCATACCAACACTATCTTCAAAGAAACAGTCTAGCCATGGAGCCAACCCTGCAGCTGATCAGGTTCGTACTCATAATTACTTTTCTTTTGGGAAAGACAAATACCTGCGGTGTATGGGAAGTGCCATGGGTAGTAAGATGTCACCTCAGTATGCTAATCTTTTCAAGGCTAAACTAGTGGAGGAATTCTTATCAACTTGCACAATGAAACCTCTAGCATACTTCTGTTATATTGATGATTTGCTACTAATCTGGACTGGTTCTGAAGATGAGCTGCTGACTTTCATAAAAACATCAACAAATTTCACCCAACCATTAGACTCGCTCTTAACTACTCACGATCTCAGATACATTTCCTGGACATGACCTTATACAATAAAAACAATACCATTCAAACACCAGTCTATCATAAACCTACAGGCCGCCCAGCATATCTGATATGGAACAGCTTTCACCCACGACACATAAAGAAGTCCATCATTTACAGCCAAGCTCTGAGATATTCAGATTTGTTCAGACAGTGAAGACAGAAAACAACACCTGCTATCCCGGAGAAGTACATTCCTACAACAAGGATACCATCCAATAGTTATAGATGAACAGAGCCACAAGGATCCCAAAGAGTAGCCTACTGGATTACAAATAGAACTATGTTAACAGCAGGGTGCCCCTAGTGGTCACTTACAATCCACACATGAACATCTTGGGGAAAATTGTTGCTGACCTTCAACCCATATTTCAGAAAGACAATAGACTGAAGGAAATAAACCCAGATTAACCTCTCCTTTCATACAAAACAGCCTCCCAACTTAAGAAATCTCGTTGGAAGTGCCCTCCCATCACCATTAGAGACTGGCACCTTCCCTTGTAAAAACAAAAAATGCAACATCTGCACCCATGTCCTACCAGCAAACACAGAAAAGGACTATAAAATCACTGACACATTCTCATGTACATCCTCCAATGTGGTGTACATGATACAGTGTACAAGGTGCCCTGAGGGAATTACATAGAAGAGACCAAGCAGAAACTGCAATCCAGGATGAATTTACACAGACACACAATAAAGAAGACTCTGGACACCCCCATGGATTGTTATGAGCCGCGGCGGTGCCTCAGGCTGCCGCGACTCTCTGTGCCCCGACAGGAAGCGTCCCGCTCGTCATCGAGCAAAAAAAATTTCAGATTGTCACCGCAGGAGCTATTCTCTTAAAGTAGGAGACAAAGTATGGCTGTCCACCCGCAATATTAGGATCAAACAACCCTGCAAGCAATTGGGACCTAGGTTCATCGGACCCTTCTCTATTATTAAGAAAGTCAACCCGGTTGCCTTCAGGCTCAAGCTTCCATCTTCGTTAAGAATCCCTAATACAGTCAAGTCCATAAATATTGGGACATAGACACAATTCTCATATTTTGGGCTCTATACACCACCACAATGGATTTGAAATGAAAATAACAAGATGTGCTTTAACTGCAGACTTTCAGCTTTAATTTGAGGGAATTCACATCCAAATCAGATGAACAGTGTAGGAATTACAACGGTTTCTATATGTGCTTCCCACTTTTTAAGGGACCAAAAGTAATGGGACAATTGACTCAAAAGCTATTTCATGGACATGTGTGGGCTATTCCCTCGTTATTTCATCAGCAATTAAGCAGGTATAAGGTCTGGAGTTGATTCTAGGTATGACATTTGCATTTGGAATCTGTTGCTGTCGACTCTCAAAATGAGATCCAAAGAGCTGTCACTATCAGTGAAGCAAGCCATCATTAGGCTGAAAAATCAAAACAAACCCATCAGAGAGATAGCAAAAACATTAGTTGTGGCCAAATCAACTGTTTGGAACATTCTTAAAAAGAAAGAACGCACCGGAGAGCTCAGCAACACCAAAAGACCCGGAAGACCACGGAAAACAACTGTGGTGGATGACAGAAGAATTTTTTCCCTGGTGAAGAAAAACCCCTTCACAACAATTGCCCAAATCAAGAACACTCTCCAGGAGGTAGGTGTATATGTGTCAAAGTCAACAATCAAGAGAAGACTTCACAAGACTGAATATAGAGGGTTCACCACAACATGTAAACCATTTGTGAGCCACAAAAACAGGAAGACCAGATTAGAGTTCTAAAAAAGCCATTATAGTTCTGGAACAACATCATATGGACAGATGAGACAAAGATAAACTTGTACCAGAGTGATGGGAAGAGAAGAGTATGGAGAAGGAAAGGTACTGCTCATGATCCAAAACATACCACCTCATCAGTGAAGCATGGTGGTGGTAGTGTCATGGCGTGGGCATGTATGGCTACCAATGGAACTGGTTCCCTTGTATTTATTGATGATGTGACTGCTGACAAAAGCAGCAGGATGAATTCTGAAGTGTTTCGGGCAATATTATCTGCTCATATTCAGTCAAATGCTTCAGAACTCATTGGACGGCGCTTCACAGTGCAGATGGACAATGACCCGAAGCATACAGCAAAAGCAACCAAAGAGTTTTTTAAGGCTAACAAGTGGAATGTTATGCAATGGCCAAGTCAATCACCTGACCTGAATCCGATTGAGCATGCATTTCACTTGATGAAGACAAAACTGAAGGGAAAATGCCCCAAGAACAAGCAGGAACTGAAGACATTTGCAGTAGAGGCATGGCAGAGCATCACCAGGGATGAAACCCAGCGTCTGGTGATGTCTATGCGTTCCAGACTTCAGGCTGAAATTGACTGCAAAGGATTTGCAACAAAGTATTAAGAAGTGAAAGTTTGATGTAGGATTGTTTAGTTTGTCCCATTACTTTTGGTCCCTTAAAAAGTGGGAGGCACATATAGAAACCGTTGTAATTCCTACACTGTACACCTGATTTGGATGTAAATTTCCTCAAATTAAAGCTGAAACTCTGCAGTTAAAGCACATCTTGTTTGTTTCATTTCAAATCCATTGTGGTGGTGTATAGAGGCCAAAATATGAGAATTGTGTCAATGTCCCAATATTTATGGACTTGACTGTACATTCCACTGTTCCCTCCTGAAACCTGTTGTCTCATCATCCAGATTTCAAACTCATAAACCATCAATCTCGATCAGTCATTGTGCATGGGTCTCCTGAATTCGCCGTAGAGAAGATTCTCCACTCAAAAAAAGTCCAGGGGCAAACCCATTTCATGGTGCATTGGAAGGGCTACGGCCCAGAAGAATGCTCTCGGGTTCCTCAGAGATGCCTACACGCTGACAAACTGCTCAGAAGATTCTTTAAAAAATTCCCTGGAAAACCTGGTTGTCGGGGTTCCTTGACCCCTCCTCAAGGGGGTGTACTGTTATGAGCCGCGGCGATGCCTCAGGCCGCCGCAACTCTCTGTGCCCGACAGGAAGCGTGCCGGCCATCTCCATGACGACCGGAACGTCACTTCCTGTTCTCCCCGGCCGTTGCCTAGACAACGGTCGGGACGCTTTGTATGTGTATAATAATTTATTATTATTCAGCTCCTGGGCTGATTGTTTTGTTACTCCCATCTGTGGGCATTGGTTAGTGTTGGTATTTTTGGCAGGGAGGGCCTAGCCTCCCTGCCGGTTATAGTCCAGTCCTTTCTGTGCCTAGCCTGCTCCTGTGCTGTTATTGGTGTGAACATTTGGATTGATTATTCTGTGTATGACCTTGCCTGTCACTGGATCGTGAACCTTTGCCTCTGACCTTGACCTATTGCCTGTCTCCTGATTGTGAACCATTGCCTGTGACCCTGACATATTGCCTGTGCCCAGATTCTGAATCTTTGTCTGTGATCCTGATCCATTGCCTGTCCCTGGATTCTGTACCGTTGCCTGTGAGCCTGCCCGTGCTTATAGGAAGAGGGGATGGAGGAGCGCACCACGGGGTACAGAGGGTAAGCAGCGGAATATCAGGAAAGTCCAACCTGATGAAATATATCTAGAGAAGAATATTCTGCGCTTTATCCTAAATTTGAGTATTGAATAAGAGCTGTGTAGGGGATAAAACAGTATTCTTTATCGAATTTAAATGTACATCAAAATAAGTAAATCAGCAAAAGCATATAACACATAATGACATATACCATATGGATACGATGGATTCAATGTTAATACAAGGTACATAGGTATATATAGATAGAAAAATCCCATGGGATAGATTCCAAACTTTAAAATCAAGTGAAGAGATGTCCTGGGAATTAAACTTGTCCAGCACAGCGTAGCTGTGATATATCGGATACAAGGAAGTCAATACTTGCGCTTAGGTGGCACAATACAAGTGTTACCGATAGTCCGGGTGGGGTCCAGTCTATCCGATGCTGTGATAATGATGATGAGCGGGCACACTGATATCCTTGATGGTAAGGGGAGAGTAGATGCCGTTGGTAGAGTGGTGATGGTCTGACCATAGCTCTGTGTGCTGTGGCGGCGTGCGTTCCAGTTTGGAACGCCCGATTACCGGAAGTGATGAAAAACCGGAAGTAGCAGTGATAGGCCAACGCTTTTCGTCACCTAGGTGACTTTCTCAAGGCAGTAATGGGTGTATGCAGGGGAATTGGCTATTTATATGATAATGTCCAGTGATTGACAAGTGTATTACACAGTCTTTTATTGGTATGGTGTTTTGAAAATTCCATTTGTGGTTCCAAATGAATGAATCTTCACAAAATAAAATGTAATTGCGTACGTCCTGACATTGCTTTGATGTAACATACAAATAAACGTTCCATATACACATTATGCACAGCACAGTATTAGTAAAGATGTAGTTAAAAAACTACAGTGCAAGTCAAAATGGGATCAAAGGATGATTGAGTAAACAACATTAGATGTATTTGAACCATATTTTCAGAATCAAATTCATACATACAATTAAACATGAGGAGCATATACATGTAAGTAAATATATAACAATTGATAATGCAAACCATTTGATTTGTAAGTAGTAATGTCGCAAAATTGAATCATTAAGTAAAAAATGCCCATTAATTTATGATGAGAGGGATCGTGACAGCAGCTTAGAGGAATGAAAAACATTGTCTGATATTATGGCTATAGGGAATCTTGAACTTGACTTACAATATGCGTAACTGTAAATATAGGTACTTGTGGATGGTGTCTTAGCACACATATATGGGTATGCGTCTGGTCTCTAGCACTGGGTAGGGAAGTCAACTCTCCAGATAGCGCACTATGCTGGACCTGATATTCTCCAGTGTTCACACACTGGGTTATGATCAGGCCCACCCAGTATCGCTTCCGAGTTCAGAATGGGATCGGGCATGGACTGGGTGGTATGCCAGCATGGTGCGTATCTGACCTTGCCGTACGTGAATCGAGTCTTACAGACAGCTGCATACGTCGAAATCTATATTGAGACCTCTAGGGGTCTGTGTGCCAACTTCGAAGATCCATCTGTGTTCTTCCTTGTTAATGATCTTAATGAAATTGCCGCCGCGCCAATTTCTCTTAATTCTAGAAATAGCCATAAATGTAAGGGTAGATGGATCACTGTTTCAGGTGAAAGTGATTTTATACACTATGAGTGTGTAGACTTTTTTTGATATTGCGTATATGTTCGGCCAATCTTATTTTCAATGGTCTAATTGTACGTCCCACATATTGCAGTTCGACTTTATATCTGTAACACATCCAACTATCCCGGTTTTTTACTATTTGCCAAAAATACACAAGAACGCCACTCAACCTCCAGGTAGACCCATTATATCTGGTATCAATTTCATTACATCTAATTTATCCCAATATATTGATAATTTTCTACAACCTTACGTTAAAGTCCAAAAATCCTACATCAAAGACACAACCAACATTCTTAATACTTTGTCAAACATAGAGTGGAGTGATGATCTCTGGCTTGTGACTAGTGACGTCACCTTTCTCTATACAGTCATAGACCACCATCAGGGACTACAAAGTATCGAACACTTTCTTTCCAAAGATCCAACAATACAACCTCTACAAGTCCAATTTATTAATTTCATACTTAGTCATAATTACTTCTGGTTCAAGAATACCGTTTTTCTACAGACCAGAGGTACTGCCATGGGGACCAGGTTTGCCCCGAGTTATGCCAACTTGTTTATGAGCAAGTGGGAAGACCATTATATATGGTCCAACCATCAGCTTGGGGCAAACCTGGTCCTGTGGCAAAGATACATAGACAACATTATTGCCATTTGGAGAGGTGATGAAACATCCCTGACCAACTTTCTGCAAGAACTCAACACAAATCCCTACAATCTCCACTTCACCACCAAAATTAGTCGTGAATCAGTAGAATTCCTAGATCTACCTATTTTCATTCAAGATAACCATCTAGAAACAAAAACATATCAAAAACCCGTAGATGTAAATAGTTACATCCTTGCTACAAGCAACCATCATCCACAATGGCTGAATAACATTCCATACGGCCAATTCACCAGACTATGGAGAAACTGCTCACAAATATGTCATTTTGCAGAACAAGGGGAACAATTGAAACAATAATTCAAAAAGAAGCAATACCCCCCAGACATCATTGATTCTGCTTACACTAGGGCTGCAGCTAGGGACAGAGAATCCTTGCTACAAACAAAAAATCCTCAAATAATAAATTCTCAACCCAAACAAACACAACAAGATAAGATATTTTTCATCACCAATTACAACAACAAAGCGTTTAAAATCCAAAAAAATTATTAACTCACATTGGAAGATATTGATGCAGGACTCCGAATTACTACATATCCTTCCCCCGAAACCAAATATCATATTTCGAAAAGCACCCGACCTGAAAAAGAAGCTTGTCCAAATTCATTTCATCCCCAGGACCATTATATAAACCACTCTGACTCCTTATCAACATCAAGCAGGCTTCTTTAGTTGTGGTAAGTGTTTACCGTGTAAGACATGTGGTATGAGGAACGCAAAGCCAGTTAACACTTTCCAATCCCTTACCACCAAACAAATATACACCATCAAAGATCTAATCACTTGCGACACCAAAGAAGTAATTTATCTTCGGTGCCCATGCCCACTGCAATATGTGGGACGTACAATTAGACCATTGAAAATAAGATTGGCCAAACATATACGCAATATCAAAAAAAGTCTACACACTCATAGTGTATAAAATCATTTTCACCTGAAACACAACAGTGATCCGTCTCTCCTTACATTTATGGCTATTTCTAGAATTAAGAGAAATTGGCGCGGCGGCAATTTCATAAAGATCATTAACAAGGAAGAACACAGATTGATCTTCGAAGTTGGCACACAGACCCCTAGAGGTCTCAATATAGATTTTGACGTATGCAGCTGTCTGTAAGACTCGATTCACGTACGGCAAGGTCAGATACGCACCATGCTGGCATACCACCCAGTCCATGCCCGATCCCATTCCGAACTCGGAAGCAATACTGGGTGGGCCTGATCAGTACCCAGTGTGTGAACACTGGAGAATATCAGGTCCAGCATAGTGCGCTATCTGGAGAGTTGACCTCCTTACCCAGTGATAGAGACCAGATGCATACCCATACATCTTTATTTTAAATCTTTAATTTTCATTACTTTTTTCTTTTTAATATTTCGCTGCCTACTATATTAAGGCTTATTTTGGGAACAATATATTTTAGACTACACAAATAAAAGGTATATTTTAAATAAAATGATCATTACAGAGTGCCCTTGTTAGGCATGTTTTCCTCTATCACGTGTCCTCAATCTTAATGTTTTACATGTAGAGGTGCACCAATCCAGCCATATAATATTACTAATCAAGCAATTTAATATTAGTCTGGATATGTAAATTAGTACTTAGTGCGGTGGTATATATCTTTCTTTGTTGATATGTCATTATGTGTTATATGCTTTTGCTGATTTACTTATTTTGATGTACATTTCAATTCGAAAAAGAATTTTGTTTTATCCCATACACAGCTCTTATTCATTACTCAAATTTAGGTTAAAGCGCAGAATATTCTTCTCTAGATACCTGACCGTGCTTATACCTGACGTCTCCTCCGGTGCTCCGTCCAGTCTGCAGATCGCTTGCCTGCCGCTGTTCTGTGTGTCATCTCCTGTACCTGTGCGCTGCCGTGTGAGTATAAACTTATACTACTTTGAGTTTAAGACCTGGGGGCATCTGAGTACCTGTGAGCATAACCAGTCTCTACGGGAAAGGCAGCTGCTAAAGGTGAAGACCTCTTCTACCAGTTCTATAAGTTTATGCCGCACTAGTTGTCGTAACATGGGTAAACACTTCTTTGGACAGTATGACAGATTTAAAAGTCCTAATACTGAAAGGTAAAGGTATTTTGAAAAATGACAAAGAGAAAAATATGGGAATTCAAGCTTATAAGAACATTCCACTCATTGACTAAAGAACTCAATCTAACACTTGGATTTATGACCCACTACATGGACACACTTCACACCCTACAGCAGAGTGCAGACCTCTGAACTCTTACTTTTACTCTTTCATCCATAACAAAAATCTCCTTTTTATTTCTTTAGCTTATCTTAATAAAGTGTAATCCCCCCACCCCGTACAAATTTCTTGGTGTAACAGCTCTTAAACGTTGTGCCTTTTCTTCAGTCATTCATTTGTAAATTTGCCTGATGAAGGGGCCTCTGTGCTCTGAAAGCTAACAAATATAATACAAATTTATTTTGGTTAGCCAATAAAGGTATCACTCCTATAATACTTTTGTCTTTTTTGACCCTATCTTGCATAAACAGTCATTCCATAGTTGTATAACATTTTTATTCTATTTTTTTGAGTCAATCCCACAGGCCACATTAGCCGCATGTAAATGAAGTGACTTTATGTTGATTTTTTTTGTACATTATCTGTGCATCTAAAGTTAAAATACTGTATTACTTTATTTTTTACAATATTATGTTTCACGCTAAGAGAACTGGCTTCTGTGATGGGAGAAGTGCATTTTAAACACAATTGTAGATTGTAATTGTTGAGCAATATCCTATTCCTGGCAGTCAGCCACCAGGAACATATACATGGTGTGCAGCCGAAGACTAGGAGTGATGGAGGGGGTGGAGCTCTACTAAAACGTTGCCTCTCCCCCATTAGTAAAAAGTCTAGGGAGTAAATGTATGAATTGTCGATTTCTGCAAGTCCCTGAAAAATGGCACTTTGCAGAGGAAATTTAAAGCGGCAATGGATTGTAAAGGCAAATTTGCCTTTACAAGCCCTCGCCGTTTTAAATTTTCACCGCAAAGTAGCCGATTTCCGAGGACTTGCAGAAATCGGCACTTAATACATTTACCCCTAGGTCTGCTCCTGTCCTTACACAGGTAAAAGGAAGTTGCAGTGACCTTCAGTGTGGTAGAACATTTTGTTTGCTTCTTCAGATTATCAAATTATACTTATTATAATGTAATTAAATGATTTAAACAACTTGGAAAAGAATTCAAGTTGCTATAGTCAGAATGTACTTGTATAGGGCTTTATTCAAGTCCGAACATATCTTTCGGTTTAAAAAAAGAGCATGGAACATGAACATAATTCTGACCGTATTAAAATCCATAATTACCTTGATTTGACTCTGAGTGTAAGAATACTCTGCCTAAACGTTACTTGCCATATGTAGATATACAGAACAGACTGCAGTATATGGACAAGCGTGTGTCCAATATAAGGTCACATCAAATCCATAATTACCTTAAGGTCCATTTTTGAAAATGCACAGAGCTATTTCACGCAAAATACGCTACACAAACTGGTGTACGTGCGAAAATGAATCAGGCCCATAGTTTTTGCAGAGGAGTTAATATAGGACATTATTCAACTAAATGATTAATTGTTAAATATTAGAGAGGTAAATATAAATACATAACTGTAAACATCTTTTCAAAAACATAAGCAGTTTGAATTAGGAAATACAAAGATATAAGTCTCTAACACTTAGATACAGCAAACCTTTCAATATACATAAACAATTATTAAAAAAATATTTTTCTATTCAGTGGGAGCGATTCAATTGTCCAAATTTTTTTTTTTTTAAGTATCATTCTTTTTTCATGTATTCCTATTTTCTTCATCTTGCAGTCAACCATTAAAATAGGTAAGCCCATTACACACAGAAATATTAAACTATTGCTTGTCCTCTCTAACTTCAGTTAGAGATGGAAAAAGACACAGGAGAAGAGGATGAGCTGCACTGTATACTGCCTGGGTCTAATTTCCTTTCTCTACATAACAGGACCAACCCATTCTAATGGCTGCCATGGAAGATGGAACAGGATTATTCTACATCTATGTAATATTTGTATTTTAATTTTGATATAAATCTTTAGATCTAGATCAGTGTTTCCCAAACTCAGTCCTCAGGGCTCCCTAACAGTGCATGTTTTCCATATCTCCTTGCTGGAGCACAAGTGTATTTATTACTGACTGACACATAATTATGCCACTTGTGGATCTGTTACAATGTGTCAGTCAGTAATACACCTGGAAAACATGCACTGTTAGGGGTACCTGAGGACTGAGTTTGGGAAACGCTGATCTAGATTAAATAAACATTATTTATTAATGTTACAGCTGGCGGCTATTGTTTTAAACTTGCAAAACACAATTAATGTATTCCAGATATGTGCAATTCCCGTACCAGAAATTCAATGATAGTAGCTTGAGATATATATTAATAGATTTTCTTTGGATACCGTCTGTGATGAACCAGTGAATTGGAAAATGCTGGTCCTGGTAGAGATCCTCCAAACAGATAATCAGACACACAGCTCCGGAATGAACTGCAACTCAAAGAATGGCCATAATGGTGTAACACCATCAAACATATGGTCACATACAATAGCAAATGTAAAAGCGTTATTTAAAACAGAGGCACCAAAGCCTCACACTGCAACTCAATAAAAACTGTGCCCGTACATCAGACAAATGTAAAAAAGCTTATCTGTGCAGTCCTTATGTGAGATGGAATATACATAGCCAGTCCAGTCTTAAATAACTAGATCCTTTCTGTAGGCCCAATCAGAGTTCCTCAGAGAAATGGGCGGAGTAAGCGGCGGGTCGCGATACCTCACTTCCGGTATCTGACTTCCGGCCAGCGGCAAGTGTGTTTAATCGTAAGTTCAAATACAGCACAGAAAACAAATACATATATAGATGCGTTCTAAAGTAAATCTCAAAAGTGGAGCATCACTAGTATAGCATAATCTTAGTGCCCATGGAATTAATATATACTCAAATGCAAGTTAGAAATGGGCAGAGTAAACGGCGGGTCACAATACCTCACGCGTCGGGGAGTTGCTGTTCGCTGCTGTTCCAGGATTTGTGTGTCAGTGTGGGCGTATTTGGCCAGACGTGACCTGCTCTGCTATTCCATCTCACATAAGGACTGAACAGATAAGCTTTTTTCATTTGTCTGATGTACGGGCACAATTTTTATTGAGTTGCAGTGTGAGGATTTGGTGCCTCTGTTTTAAATAAAGCTTTTACATTTGCTATTGTATGTGACCATATGTTTGGTATTACACCATTATTGCCATTCTTTGAGTTGCAGTTCATTCTGGAGCTGTGTGTCTGATTATCTATTTGGAGGATCTCTACCAGGACCAGCATTTTCCAATTCGCTGGTTCATCACAGACGGTATCCAAAGAAAATCTATTAATATATATCTCAAGCTACTATCATTGAATTTCTGTTACGGGAATTGCACATATCTGGAATACATTAATTGTGTTTTGCATTTAATGCACTATGTTTGGCGCCCCTTCTCTCTGTTTTGTATTTTATTAGGCTGACACTTGCAGATAGGTGTCGAATGTTTTGGGAGCTGCCATCTTGTATACTAAGTATAAATTTATCTGTTATCACTGTCACACGGGTTGCATTTTGAGTGCCTGCTTAAAATCTGTTTTGGGAGTCTCTGGTTTATCTATCTGCACTTTTTAAGCTGGGCTGCTAATTTATAGTCTCCAATATGTTTAGATCTGAGAATTCTGATAATAGGAGACATGAATATTGTCAGAGGATTTTTTTTTAACTCAAAATTTTATTGCATAATAGTATGAATGACATAAACATAAAACAATAAGCATTTTGATTGAAATAATCACAGAGCAGAGTAGATATCCAGCAATGTCACTCACAAAACAGTAAAATGTATTGCAATATAACAAGATAGTAATAGGTAAGGGGCAGAAGGGAAAGGAAGTCAGCATTGAAGGGGGTGTAGGGTAGGCAAGGGGGGGGGAGATGGCCCTCTCATGGGGTATACTAAGAAAAGCATGTTCACCTTCAGAAGGGAGCGCTATCAGGTCTGCATGGGAGTAATGTAGTAAGGGGGTCAATGTTAACTGGAATTGTGTGGGGGGAGATTATTTGGAGGAAGAGAAAACTGCGGGGATCCTAGGCATAAAGCCAGGGGGCCCAAATTTGATGAAATTTGTCTTCTTTGTCTCACAGTAGGGACGTGATTTTTTCCATGTTGGCAATGAACCATATATATGATCTAAGAGAAGATATGCGGGGGGGGGGGGGGGTCTGCCTGTTTCCAAAATTTAGCAATCAGGCATCTAGCGGCTGCCAGGACATGTGAAGCAAGTTTTGCAGAGTGGGTGTCTAGGTCTTGTATAGGATAACAGAGTAGGAAGGACCATGGGTTCTTCCTAATAGTGCATTGGAGGAGGGAGGAAAGAAGTCTCGAAACCCTGTCCCAGAAGGAGGAAATAACAGGGCATGACCACCAAATATGCACAAAGGTGCCTCGATGACCACAATTTCTCCAGCAGTCGGGAGAAGCTGACTGGTACATCTTTGCAAGCCTGTCAGGTGTGAGATACCACCTGTTGTAAACTTTGTACGCATTTCCCTTAATTAATGTGGAGATGGAACTAGAAGCCACATTCAGCCTGATGGTCTCCCAGCAGTCCTCCTCCGGGGCAGGGCCCAGATCCCTCTCCCACTCCCTCTCATGTGCGTTCCCGGAAGGCACCAATTTCTCCAGTAGAAGACTATACACGGACGAGGTCATACCCCTTCGCAAAGGGGAAGAAAGGCAGAGAGATTCAAATTGGGAGGGGGAGTGAGGTGAATTGTCCGACAGGAGTGACAGGAGGAAGTGCCGAACCTGCAGATATTGGTAGAAAGGCGGGTGAAAGTTAGGGACTCTGGAACAAAGGGCGTCATAGGATATAGGCCTTCCTTGCTCAAGAAGGCTTCCCGCAAATCGGAATCCCGCCCTGGTCCATAGCCGAGAGAAAGATCGGGACATTCCTAAAGGGAAGGTGGGGTTATGCCACAGGGGTATAATGTGCAGAGGGTTATGAAAGATAGAAAGATGGCCCTTGCAGGTCTCCCAGATCCGAGCCGCAAACTCCAGAGTTGGAAAACGCTTGGTTAGGGCCTTCCGAATATCAGAGGGAACTCCCCAAAGGCCAGATAGGCCGGGTATGGAGAGATAGGCAGCCTCCAAGTCTGCCCATGCATGAGATACCGGAGGAGCAAATGAGGAGACCATTGAGCTAAGCTGGGCCGCCCAGTAGTAGGCCTTGAGGTCGGGAAAGACCCTGCCTCCGCAGCCCTTAGGTTTTTTGAGTAGTGCCAGTCGAAGCCTGGGAGACCTGCCCCGCCAGACAAATTTAGAAAGGTGTTGCTGCATAGAGTAAATTTCAGTTAGGGCTATTCTCACAGGCAGTGTCTGGAAAAGGTAAAGAAGTTGAGGGAGAACAGTCATTTTTACAGCAATGATCCTGCCCAGCCACGAAATGATTAGGGTTCGCCAGGAGAAGATGTCTGATTTGAGTTTGTGAAAGAGAGCTGGATAGTTCTCCTGATATAGGGATTCATATGAGGTGGTTATATATACTCCCAGGTATTTTAATTTTTTCTTCTGCCATCTAAAGTAAAAATGGGAGGTGAGATCACAGCAGTCCTGTGAGGGCACATTAAGAAATAGGGCTTCGGATTTTGTTATATTGATTTTATACCCGGACAGGTCGCCATACCTCGAGAGGAGGCAGAACAGGTTGGGCAAAGATGTTCTTGGCTGCTGGAGCGTGAGGAGTATATCGTCAGCAAACAGTAAGAGCTTACTCTCCAGAGACCCTGTCTCCACTCCTCTGATATCTGGGGAGGCTCGGATAGTGGCTGCCAAAGGCTCAATGACCAGGGCGAAAATTAAAGGGGAGAGTGAGCATCCTTGGCGGGTGCCATTGCTTATTGGAACGGGATCAGAAGGAGAACCATTAACCATAACCTTAGCAGAGGGATGAGAATACAAGGCCTGGACCCCCAACAAGAAATCCCCAGACAGACCGAAATGCTTGAGGGTATGAGTCATGAACTGCCAGGAGATCCTGTCGAAGGCCTTTTCGGCATCCTAGGATAAAATAATGGAGGGAGTTTTCCTGGTGTTAAGTATGTGAATGAGGTCAATAGTTCTCCTTGTGTTATCCCTGGCCTGTCTACCAGGGACAAACCCCACCTGATCATAGTGAACTAACCCGGGGAGTACAGTGTTTAAGCGATTGGCCAGGATCTTAGCGTATAGTTTCAAGTCGTTGTTAAGGAGGGATATTGGGTGATAACTAGCACAATTATGGACTTTCATTACCCTCCTTGTGGATCAGGGTTATCCGAGCCTCCAGAGATTCTTTAGGCCAGGGTTTGCCCTTTAGAATAGAGTTAAAAAGAGTGGAGAGTTGAGGGGCTAGAAGAGCAGCAAATTTCTTATAGTAGGCTGCCGAAAATCCATCAGGTCCAGGTGCCTTTCCTGTTTTCTGTGCCTTAATAACCTGCACTACCTCCTCTAAGGAGATGGGTTCACTAAGTCGATCTGCAGCCTGGGGAGTAAGCTTCGGGAGGCGAGCGTCTTCCAGAAACTTATCTATACGCTCTGCCTGTTCCCGATGGGCCGCGGTGTTGGGGGGTTGAGGGAGATTATACAGTTTTAAATAATAGTTCTGGAATTCTGAGCGGATTAATTTTGGGTCATAGACCAGAGCTCCGGAGGAATCCCTAATAGCCATAAGATTACGGGCCGAGACTTTGGTCCACAACCGAGTGGCCAAGAGCTTGTCTGCCTTATCACCCTTTTCATAAAAGCGTTGGTTTAGCCATTTCAGCTTGTTGGCCACTCGGTGGGAGAGAAGCAGGTTAAGTTCACCCCTCACAGAAGCCATCTGTTCGAATAAAGCAGGGTCAGGATTAGATTTATGTTGTTCCTCCAACTGGTGGAGGGCCGTGGAGAGACGCATAGTCTCGGCCGCTCTAGCCCTTTTGGCATTTGCTGCCGAAGCCATTAAGTGGCCTCTAATGACCGCCTTATGAGCATTCCAGAGAGTAGAGGGTGGGATATCAGGAGATTCATTTGTTTCGAAATATTCGGATATTAGGGATTTAATATAAGCTACTGTGTTTTTGTTGTGGAGAAGGGACTCGTTGAGTCTCCAGGAGAAGGTAGAGGAGCGAGAAACTAGGGAGGAGAGGTCCGCTGAAATTGGGGCATGGTCAGACCATGTAATTGAGTGGATATTAGAGTTAGTGAGTTTAAGGGTCAGGTCGTGGCTGAGCAGGACCATGTCGATTCGGGAATAGGTGTTATGGACTGAGGAATAGAAGGAATAATCTCGGGCCAAGGGGTCAGAGATTCTCCAAGTGTCGTACAGATTGTGCAGTTTCATGAAATCTTGCAAGGCCCTGGAGTTCCTCCTGTCCCTCCCGTTGGAAAGAGCAGCTAAGGGGGCAGATCTATCCAGATGGGCGGTAAGGACCGTATTAAAGTCTCCTCCTACGTTCAATTCTCCCTTACGAACCTGAGAAAGTGTAACTCCCAGGCATTTAAAGAATTTGTGCTGATCTTGGTTCGGGGCATAGATATTCACTAGCGTGCACGGGAGGTTGTTCAATTTACCCACTAGGATAAGATATCTACCTTCTTTGTCTCTGTGAGTGTCTGCGAGATCAAAGACAAGGTTACGTGAGAAAAGGATTGCCACCCCACATCTCTTCTTGGCAGTGTCACAGGCATGATAAGAAAGGGGTAATCTTTTGGATTTAAGTTCCGGGTGCAAGTGCTTAATAAAATGGGTCTCCTGTAGGAATACTAGGTCGCCCTTAAGGGCCTGTAGAGAAGCGTAAAGTTTTTTGGGGAGAGTTAAGACCTTTAACATTAAAAGATATCAGGCGGAGCGTCATGAGAAAGTCAAAGGGGAGGAGTCAGGAGGAGAAAATATGTATAGTGAGTTGTAGTTTTGATTTGCTGGGGGGTAGATACCAAAGACGACCATGGTTGGGGAAACATTGTAGGTGTGACGGGAGAGAGGGGGTAGGAAGACGGGTGTGGTGCAGGACGCCCGTCCACGGTGCTGGTGGGGCAGAAGGAGCAGTACCCTAGGTACCCGGGGACCAGCTGAGAGCAACCAAGCTCTATGGGGGAAGTGACTAGGACTTACCAATCGAGAGGGCGAAAGGTAAATGGCTGACAGGGGGGGGTGGGGAGGGAGGCGAGAGGTGGGCATCTGCTACCCAGTGGGCCCATGTGTGTGGGTGCGGGAAGGGGGAGGTGACAGACTAGGGTATATCAGTAAGACGGGACCACATAATGCAAACATATACATTAACTGTAACATTGTCAAACTAGAGGGTACAATGATAGCAGGCGGATGCTTACAAATGCCAATATGTACCAATGTAAACGTGTAAAGAGATCCAACAGTTAAACGAAAAACAATTATATAGCAAGTCCAAATAGACCTTAAAATCAGACAAGCAGGCCTGCCAGTGGTCGTAGGAGAGGTACAGCCTTTCCGAGGGGGGGTCCATAGCGGCATTACGCTCTGGCTTCAAGAAGGCCATAGGTATGGAGATCCACCTGTAAACGGAGAGAGCAAAAACAAAAAAGGGCAAACAGAAACAGCAGGCCCAGGGCATGTAAACGATACAATGAGAAATTAGGCAACATATGAACATTTTGGAGGGCTCGTCCCCGGGTAGGCATAGTTTCTCAGATAGCCTCCAGTAGAGGTGGCCATTAAATGATCAGGAATGGCTCTCGATAGCTCTGTTCCAGATGGACCTTCCCTGGGTGGGGAGTTTCTCATCCCTAAAAGACAGTCAGGGAGATAGATTACGAGGTCTTGCGAGGAGTGGAAGATCTCTGTACTGTGGACCATTCGCCTCGCGGAACTCTTTGGGGCCACGGATTTGTATCCTGGTTGCCCGAGGTAGATGATTGAGAGGCGCCTGGGGGGGGGGGCTCGGGAGCAAGGCCTAAGCGTTGTAGAAGAGCCTGAGCCTCCGGGAGTGTGCGGGCGGAAATCTGTCACTCCTGATGCCAAAGGAACAGACGGAAGGGGAAGCCCCAGTGATAACGGACATTATGATCTCGTAGAACTTCCGTTACTGGGGCGAGCTCCCGACGTCTGGCCAGAGTGGTCGGTGACAAGTCCTGAAAGATCTGTATGTTGTGACCCTCGAATGTTAGAGTGTGCAATTTTCTGGCTCCGCGCAAGACCATCTCCTTGGTAGTATAGAAGTGAAGTCATAAAATGACATCTCTAGGCTGGTTCTGGTCGGTCGATCTGGGCTTTAGGGCCCTATGGGCTCTGTCCAATAGTAAGTGGTCCTCCGGGACCTCAGGGGCCAATTGGGAGAAAAGCTTCTTCAAGTATTGGTCCAGGTGAGCAGATTCGACCGTTTCCGGAATGCCCTTCAGACGCAGATTGTTCCGCCTCGCCCGATTGTCCATATCCTCTTGATGTTCCTGGACAGATGTCACTACGTAGGCGCACAATGTCCTCCTCCATGTGTGTCTGGGAGGACACCACCGTCTCCAATCTTTGTTCAACTTGGTTAGTACGGGTTCCAATTGAAGCCACCTCCGCCCGTAATGAGTGGAGGGCAGCTTGCACTTCTGAGTGCACGGAAGATTTCAGTTCTTTCATTTCTTTAATTAACGTTAGGAAGTCCCGTCTGGTTATCAGGGACGTGTCATTTTCCTCTGAGTCAGATTCAGCAGAAGTATGAGGGGAATCCGTCCTCGACCGATGTGAGGTTGAGGTTGATTGCTTCGAGAAATATTGAGGGAGGCCTTTAGGATGGGATTTCTTACCTCCCTTAGGCATTGTGGAGGAACCTCAAAGGCTGGACTTTTAAGCAAGAGGAGCGGTATTCCCAAGCAGGTTAGTAGAGTAAATTACGATGGACGGGCCCACATAGGAAGGAGGACTCACATGGATCTGGGTATGCAAAGCAATGTAGAAAAGACTCCCCCCCCTCTGTCAGCATTTAGGGGGTTACAGGGTCATCGCTATAGCCTATAGGTGGTATATTATACTATGAATGGAGCTGGGTCACAGCAGAGGGACCTCAGGGCCCAGGCTTATACGTTAAGGCGCCAATATCAGCCCTGCGTCTGGCTCCCACAGGACTAGGAACCAGATTTGGCGGCCAGTTGTTCTCCTCACAGGTTGGGAGAGGCAGGCTGAGGGGGCAGATGTAGTTTAGCTGCCGTACGTGATGACCCTCCCACACTGACCTGCCTCTGGTGTGTCCAGGCAAAAGCGATGGCTGGCTTCCTCAGGCAGTTATGGATCAGAGAACCTCCAGGGACAGCTTGAAACCTCCGGACTGGCGGATTAGTGTTGCGCCTCACTCCAGCTGCTACAGGGGGATCCTGCTGCGCTGTTGCCCATTCAGTGGATGATTGAGGTGTTCTCCGTCTGCAGATCTCCACCGGAAGTCGGGGCCCCGAAACCGGAAGTGGATGCTGGCGGCACTACAGGCCGCGGCTTCTGCCCAGGATACAGGCCCCAGTTGGTCAGGAAGGAGCGCTGGGCGTCTACAGACCCAGGTAAGCCAGCGTGCTCGTGCAAATCAACCCAGGTTTCCTGGTAGGGAGTTGTGTGGCACCGAGTGGGGGCTAGCCCCAGGAACCGGGATAAGTACCGTGCGCTGCGGGGAACACGGCTGTCTCGGTGGGAAGCTCCGTTCAATCCGGGTCAACCGGAAGTCCCACTGCAAAACCGGAAGTAGAAGGTCCGCCGGGCAGCTCTAACTTTAGCCCCTGGTCTCCACCGGAAGTAGGCTACGAGGTCCGCGGCAGGCACATCAAGCCGCCAGACACTCAGTCAGGAGTCAATGGGGGCCGGAGGGGTCCTTCAGAAGGCGGGGAGATCCAGATGTTATGCTACCGCCGGGAGGGGAGCATGCCCAACACGTTAGAGGGCCCTTGGTGCGGGATGTCCGGCCGGCTGCGGGGAAACTCCAGACGTCCCAGGAGGAAGGCAAGTGTCACCGATTGTTCCCCCAAGCGTTTCACTCTATTTAGGAGTTGTTGGCTGCGTGGAAACCTGAAGGTAAAGTGGGATGTGAGTCCACTAAGAGGGAGAGCTCAAAATCAGCGACCATCCTAGGTGGCGTCCTAGCCACGCCCCCGTCAGAGGATTTTTAATGATACTAATGTAACGATGATGGAAGAAGAATCTCTTGATTCTTTCTTTTGGAATCTTGAAAAGTTATTAGCCAAGGAAATTAGATTATGGTGGGACATAGCTGGTTTGGAGGAATACATCAAAAATGGAAGGATCCCCAGAGGCTTAAGACTGAAAAAGATTCCGTCTTTTGGCCTGGATGATCCAGTATTTATTAAAGAGTGGGATAGGACGCTTGATGAATGTTCTTTTAATCTAATGAGACTGATTGTCTCAGAGAAACAAAAGATTCTTAAGAAAGTTCAATTAGAATTAAAAGATAAGGAGTCTAAGGCTGAAGTGTATAAATCTAAAGAGGACTATAAAGCTAATGAAAAAGTATTGCACAAGAAACTTGATAGATTGGAATCTGAGGTTGTAGGGAGGAAGGAGAGAAAATACCAGAGAGATAAAAGGGATTATGATAATAATGAAGTATACCGCTGGGGAAGACAGCAGGGAGAAGAAGTCTCTACAAACATACAAGAGAATAAACGAATGGATCTGAATAAGTCTATATTCAATTTTAGGGAAAGAAATTATTGGGTTTCTGTACCCTTAAAATCCCGTGGCCCACGTATGAATAAAAACATACCACAGCATTTGGACCTTAGAAATAGATTTTCCCCATTGCAGAGAGAGAGGTTTTGGAGCACAGAGGAGGATTTTTGTTATCCCCTACACTAATACCCAAAGAGGATACGGTATGCAGAAAATTCCACCTAAGAGAAAATATTAAAATAGCCTCCCCTATGAAAAGGAGGTACCTAGACGAAGAGGTAAACGAGGGGGAATTAAGAGAAAGAAAGAGAAGACACTTTTAGAGGAACCTCTTGATCCTAAACCTCTTGGTATTTTTAATCTTTCTGATTACCACCTTACTCAAGATGAGCTTAAATTACTGAGTAAGGGATTGTCGTTTGCTCCTACTAGTACTTCTAATGATTTTTACCTTTTTCTGGATCTAAATAGATTCATTAGAAGGCTTACTCTCAAGAGACATTTTTCAAAAAATAATGCTAGTGGTATAGAACATGCAAGTAATAATGGATCAGCTACAGGTTTGAAGTTACCTTCTAAATTTTATCCACTTGAGTCAAAGGGAAGTTATGTGGAAATGTTCTATCAGCTTGTTAAAAATGATTTATGCCAAGTTACTGGGTCTAAAAAATCTAGAAAAAAAATTTCATATCAGGAGAAAAAAGCGTTGGATGACCTAATGAGCAATGAAAAGATTGTAATTAAGCAAACTGACAAAGGGGGGGGGGATTGTCATCTTAAACAGAGATGATTACATCTCAGAAGCACTGAGATTGTTAAATGATGAAGTGTCATATGAGAAACTTAAGGTAGATCCTACAGCTCTATTTGTTGAGGAGTTGAAAGCTATTTTATATGAGGCATTAAGAGATAATATACTTAGCCGTGATGAGTACCAATTTGTTGTGCAGGAATCACTGGTGATTCTGATTTTCTATCACCTGCCTAAGGTGCATAAATCTCTAGTAAAGCCCCCCTGGGAGGCCTATTGTAGCAGGGATAGGCTCCTTAACCTCTCATGCTTCGCAATATGTTGACTTTTTTATAAAGAAATATGTGAATCATTTACCAGCATTTCTGAAGGACTCCACCTCCTTATTACAATTATTGGAAAGGATTCAATGGAAACCCAGTTTTAAATGGGTAACAATAGATGTGCAGGCCTTGTACACTTCTATTGATCATAATAAAGGGATAGATGCTGTGAATTATTTCTTGCAATTAGATGGTGATCTAGAGGACAGTCGTAAAGAATTTATATGTAGATTAATTAAGTTTATATTGTCCCAAAATTATTTTATGTTCCTGGACGAGTTTTTTCTGCAAATTTGCGGAACGGCGATGGGGACTGTATTCGCCCCGAGTTTCGCCAACCTTTTCATAGGGAAGTGGGAAATAGATTGCATCCATGGCGAAAATAACCCCTTTGCCATCCATATCATATTCTATCGTAGATACATAGATGATATCATCTTGATATGGGATGGCCCTTCAGAATCTCTGAATGACTTCTTGTGTTATATTAATATGAATGAGCTAGATTTGAAATTTACATAAAAAACTAGTGATACAAATATAGAATTCTTAGATCTAATTCTGGGACATAAGGGTGATGAAATTCATACTAAAACATTTATTAAGGAAGTGGATTTAAACAGCTATCTGCATTATGATAGCTGTCATCTTGTTAAATGGAAAAACAACATCCCTAGATCCCAGTTTAATCGCATTAAACGGAACTGTTCTGATGAAACTGTTTATAAAGAACAGTCGCGCGTTAATGCGGAAAGATTTAAAGAAAGATGCTATCCTGAACAGATCATTTTGGATGCGTTAACTAAAACTGATGGTGTAGAAAGGAAAGATATGCTGATATATAAAAATAAAAATGAAAATAAGAAGTATGAAGTTGTTCCTTTTATTACTGAGTTTAGTAGGGACGAAAAAAAGATAAAATCTGTCCTGAATAAACATTGGAAACTCATCTTGATGGATCCAGTGTTGGGATCTATAGTTCCACAAAAGCCTGACATTGTTTTTAAGAAAACAAAAAAATTTAAGTCCTATTTAGCACCTAGTCTATTGAAAGATTTGAAAGATATGAAGGATACTAGGGGGACCTTTTTGGATAGATTGGGAAGGGGGTCGTACAGATGTAAGAATTGTAATATGTGTAGATATTTATCCCCTTCTAATAAAACATTTTGGGATTCTTCACATCAAAGAGAATTTAAAATCCAGGATCGAATTGATTGTAAAACCACTTCAGTCATCTATGTCACTCACCGGACCGTGAGTGCCTCTTCCCGGACATTTAGGAACCGTGGTCGTCCTCCATCCTGAGGGTCTGCGCATGCGCAGCCCTTTCCTATACTTCAGTGTATGTCCCTTTAACTCAATTGGCAGATCAGGCAACACTCCCTATATTAAGCACCTGTGGTCAACACCACGTTGCCTGATCTTGGAGTCTCATTCCCCATGAGCCTCTGAAGGTGTTCCTGTGTTTCCTCGTGTATTCAGCGCTGCTGATTCCTGTGGTTTCCAAACCACTTCTACCTCTGTGGTTTCCAAACCACTTCTACTACTGTGGTTCCCATACCACTTCTACCATCAACTGTATCATCGTGACTGTGAGCTGATTCCTATCCGCTGCCTCCGTGCACTACAGTCTTCTATACCACTTCAACGCTATTATATTCCATTGTGACTGTTTGCTGATTCCTATCCGCTGCCTCCGTGCACTACAGTCTTCTATACCACTTCAACGCTATTATATTCCATTGTGACTGTTTGCTGATTCCTATCCGCTGCCTCCGTGCACTACAGTCTCCTATACCACTTCAACGCTATTATATTCCATAGTGACTGTTTGCTGATTCCTATCCGCTGCCTCCGTGCACTGCAGTCTCCAGCTTGCAACTCGCCTGTGTTCATCATCGTTGACTGTGAGCTGATTCCTATCCGCTGCCTCCGTTCACTACAGCCTCCAGCTGGCAACTCGCCTGTGTTCATCATCGTGACTGTGAGCTGATTCCTATCCGCTGCCTCCGTGCACTACAGCCTCCAGCTGGCAACTCGCCTGTGTTCATCATCGTGACTGTGAGCTGATTCCTATCCGCTGCCTCCGTGCACTACAGCCTCCAGCTGGCAACTCGCCTGTGTTCATCATCGTGACCGTGAGCTGATTCCTATCCGCTGCCTCCGTGCACTACAGCCTCCAGCTGGCAACTCGCCTGTGTGCATCATCGTGACTGCTAGCTGATTCCTATCCGCTGCTCCTGTGCACGTCAGCCTCATCTCATCTCGCCCGTGGGTCCGCAGAGTCCTGCTGCCGCTGCCAGTCCTATCGTCCATCTACTGCTGATCCGCTCTCCACGCCTTCCTGTTTCCCCTGGTCTCTACCCTTCTGTCAGCATTGGATTCGTATCTCATCAGCTACTCCTCTGCTAGATCATCTCCATTCTCCTGGGTCCTCCATGAGTCCAGTTCCATGTTTTACTGATTCCTGTGGATTCGTGTCCCTGTTGGTCTACTTACCTGTGCGCTGCACCTACTAGACTCCGGCCTCTTACATCCAGGGACTTCTCATCCTGTCGGCCTCCTGCCGCCCAGGTATCACTGCACTCCTATCTGACTGCCTTCTGAACCACGGTATGCATACTTCTCATTGACTGTGCTGGTGTATTGCATATCTTGCTGGACTGTGTTGGTTCTCCTCTGGAGTCTGCAATCCGCTGAGTCTTTTGCCATCATTGACTGTGTTACCTTGTGCTGGATTACTTCAGAGACTTCCTACATTTGCAGACCTGTTCAGTCATTTATATATATTGTGCATATTACTGTGGATCGTGTTTAATGTGCCCGTGTACATCCTGTGTTGCAGTCTCTCCCCGTACACCTCCTCACATATATTTTCAGTGGTACAACTTGCTGAAGGCAGACCACTGATTCCTGTTCCGGTATCACCTGTTCCATTCCTCTCACATAGCAGTGGTACAACTTGCTACCGCAGACCACTGACTTCCCGGATACCTCCACTTGGATTCCATTCCTTCACTCAGACAGCGGTACCACTTGCTATCCGCAGACCGCTGACTCTCATCACCTCCTCGTTTCTGTTGGACATTCCTCCTCACTATAGCAGTGGTACAACTTGCTAACGCAGACCACTGACTACCTCCACTTGCCCTTGTCCATACAGTTCCTCGTGTATTATTACCTCCATATTACCAGTGCTGCTAGTCATAGACTTTCCTGAGCATCTCATCATCTACTATTGCCTGTTCCGTGATCACCCTGCTACCAGAGTACACTATTACCATCTACATTGCTCTGGTAAGCTTACCACCTGGTGATCCCTGGGTAAAGACTCCTAGTGCCCGTGACAGTAAGATCAGGCCATGACAGACCCAGATACGGAACCTACCGCCAAAGAGATGCTGCAGCATCTGGTCAGCCGTGTGGAGCAACAGGATGCCCGCCAACAGCTGTTACTTCAGTGTTATCAGTCATTAACCTCCCAAGGAACATCTGGACAGACTGTGACAGCTACTCCTGAGGCTTCTGTGCTTTCCTCCGTTTCCCCAGTGCCATCCCAGGTGTCTACAGCTTCCACGCTTCACCTGCCTACTCCGTCAAAGTACGATGGAGACCCCAAAACTTGTAGGGGTTTCCTTAACCAATGTTCAGTCCATTTTGAGCTCCAACCTCAAAATTTTTCTACCCATCGTTCCAGAGTGGCCTATCTTATCTCTTTGTTTTCAGGACAAGCCCTGGCTTGGGCCTCCCCTCTGTGGGAGAGAAATGATCCTATATTGCAAGATAGTGCCAAATTCATTTCTACATTTCGAAGTGTGTTCGATGAACCAGGTCGTGTGACCTCCGCTGCTTCCAGCATCCTCCGCCTACGACAAGGACCTCATACAGTAGGCCAGTACGTCATTCAATTTAGGATCTTAGCCTCTGAACTTCAGTGGAACACTGAAGCCCTAGTTGCCGCCTTCTGGCAGGGGCTCTCCGATAAAATTAAAGATGCACTGACTACTCAAGAGCTTCCTTCGTCACTTGAAGATTTGATCTCTCTTTGCCATCGTGTTGATATGAGATTTCGTGAAAGGGAGGCTGAGAAAACAACTTCTGCTAAAGCACCTCTTCGTTCTAACCCTCAATTTCGTCCAGTTTCACCCTCTGTGATTCCCATGGAGATAGGACGTTCCAAATTATCTTCCGAGGAGAGAAAACGAAGAGTAAAGAATAGACTCTGTATCTATTGTGCTGATTCCACTCATATTCTCAGCTCCTGCCCTAAGAGATCGGGAAATGCCAGGCCCTAACTAGTTCTGGAGAGGTGAAGTTAGGGTCCCTGGAGTCCTCTCCATCTTCCATGAAATCTAAAGTCTGCGCTTTTGATGTTACGATTTCCTCTGCTACCAAAACCTTTGAGTCACAGGCATTAATTGATTCCGGAGCAGCAGGAAATTTTATTTCCAAATCATTAGTAAATCAATGGTCTCTACCAGTGATTACCTTAAAAACACCCATTACTGTGACGGCTATAGATGGATCACGTCTCATCAACGGTCTCATCACTCAGAGTACGTCTCCAGTAACACTTCAGATTGGTGCCCTGCATCATGAAGTAATATCGTTTTTAATCCTTCCTGTTACGACAAGTCCGATTGTCTTAGGCCTTCCATAGCTTCAGTGTCACTCTCCCCAGATTGACTGGCGCACCCCTCAAGTCACGTCTTGGGGGCCTGAATGTCACCATCGTTGCCTTTCCCAAGTTATTCCTCTCAAAGTACAGCAATCTTCCATCTCATCTACCTCACCGGGACTCCTTCCTCAATATGCTTCATTTACCGATGTGTTTGATAAAGCTCAGTCTGAACGCCTTCCTCCTCATCGTTCTTGGGATTGTCCGATCGACCTTCTACCTGGCAAGACTCCCCCCAGGGGCCGGGTCTATCCACTCTCGTTACCTGAGACTCAAGCTACATCTGAGTATATACAGGAGAACCTCCAGCGTGGGTTTATTCGACCTTCCACCTCTCCCGCTGGAGCTGGGTTCTTCTTCGTCAAAAAGAAGGATGGATCATTACGCCCTTGCATAGATTTTCGTGGACTCAATGCCATTACTATCAAGAATCGGTATCCCATTCCGCTGATCACTGAGCTATTCGATCGCATCAAGGGAGCCCGTATTTTTACTAAGTTGGATCTTCGTGGTGCCTACAATTTAATCAGAATCCGTTCCGGTGACGAATGGAAGACAGCGTTTAACACCAGAGACGGGCATTACGAATATCTGGTAATGCCTTTCGGGCTGTGTAATGCCCCCGCTGTTTTTCAAGGCTTCATCAATGAGATCTTTCGGGACTTATTATATGTATGTGTCGTCGTCTACCTGGACGACATATTGATCTTTTCCCAGGACCTGCCTTCTCACCACCAACATGTGGCAGAAGTCCTCTCCAGGCTACGAAAAAATTCATTGTTCTGTAAATTAGAAAAATGTTCATTCGAATTGCCCCAGATTCCATTCTTGGGGTATATAGTTTCCGGAGTTGGCCTGAAGATGGATCCAGACAAGGTGAATGCTGTACTACATTGGCCCCAGCCAACTACTCTTCGTGCTATTCAGCGTTTTTTAGGTTTTGCCAATTACTATAGACGCTTCATTCAAGACTTTTCTTCCATTGCATCTCCTATTGTGGCCCTGACTCGAAAAGGGGCTAATCCTAAGCAATGGTCGCCTGAGGCTCTTCAAGCCTTTCAAACACTCAAAGAGTCCTTCTCTTCGGCTCCAATCCTTCGACAGCCTGATGTGACACTCCCCTTCTTTCTAGAAGTAGATGCCTCTAATGTGGGCTTGGGAGCTATTCTCTCCCAACGCTCTGAACAGCAAAAATTCCATCCTTGTGCCTTCTATTCTCGGGGTCTTCTGCCCGCAGAGAAGAATTATACTATCGGGGACAAGGAGTTACTGGCTATCAAAGCTGCATTAGAGGAGTGGAGATACCTATTGGAAGGAGCTCGCCATCCGGTGACGATCTTCACGGATCATAAGAACTTGTCATATCTTCAGTCTGCCCAATGCTTGAACCCTCGCCAAGCAAGATGGTCTCTTTTCTTTTCCCGTTTCGAATTAATAATAACCTTCAAACCAGCTGCCAAGAACAAAAAAGCTGACGCTTTATCTAGAGCTTTTGTGACGTCCTCTGATATACAAGAGGTTTCCAACCATACCATTCTAGACCCCAAATGTATCTCACTGGCTGCTTCATCCACCAAAACGCTACCATTTGGGAAGACTCTCGTGCCTCCTACTCTAAGGAGGAAAATCCTTTCGTGGTTCCATGCCTCTCGTTTTTCTGGACACGCCGGTGAACACAAGACCTTTGAGATGCTCTCTCGAAGTTACTGGTGGCCTTCAATGAGGAGAGACGTCAAAGAGTTCATTGCTTCCTGTGAATTATGTTCCCAATTCAAATCTTCCCGCAGAACTCCAGCAGGGTTGCTGCGACCACTACCCATTCCGTCCAAGCCGTGGACCCATATTAGTATGGATTTCGTTACTGACTTACCACCTAGTAAGAATCATAACACTATTTGGGTGGTGGTGGACAGATTTTCGAAGATGGCTCATTTCGTCCCTCTGTCTGGTTTGCCTTCCTCGTCTATCCTGGCTGAACATTTCATTAAAGAGATCTTCCGCATCCATGGATGTCCGTCTGAGATTGTGTCAGATAGAGGAGTACAATTCGTTTCCAGATTCTGGCGAGCCCTTTGTAAAACCTTGGGCATACGATTAGCACTCTCATCTTCTTACCATCCGCAATCTAACGGACAGACTGAGCGTGTCAATCAAGATCTTGAGACTTTTATAAGGATGTTCTCTTCAGCCAATCAAGACAACTGGGTAGAGTTGCTTCCTTGGGCCGAATTCGCCCATAACAACATGTACCATGAGTCATCATCCAAAACTCCATTTTTTGTGGTCTACGGTCACCATCCGTCTTTTCCGGAATTTCCTGCCCTCCCGCCCACCCAAGTTCCAGCGGTGGAGACGGCCTGTCAGACCTTTAAAAATATCTGGTCGCAGGTCAAAACCTGTTTGAAGAAAACATCTATCAAATATAAATCTTTCGCAGATAAGAAGAGGCGGGCTATTCCACCACTAAAAATTGGAGATCGTGTCTGGTTATCTACTAAAAACATTCGTTTGAAGGTCCCATCTATGAAATTCGCCCCTCGTTTTATTGGTCCATATAGGATCATTCAAGTAATCAATCCAGTATGTGTGAAACTTCTTCTTCCTAAGAATCTTCGGATTTCTAATGCCTTCCATGTGTCCTTACTCAAGCCTCTTATTATCAACCGTTTTTCAAAACCTCCCTCAGCTCCGCAGCCAGTTCAAGTTCATCAGGAGGAGGATTTTGAAATTACTGAGGTACTAGACGCAAAAATTTCGCGAGGAGTACTCCGTTTCCTCGTTCATTGGAAGGGCTTTGGTCCTGAGGAGCGCTCTTGGATCAAAGCTGAAGATCTTAATGCTCCTGCCCTTTTGAAGAAGTTTTATTCCAAAAATCCGGACAAGCCCGGTTCCAGGCGTTCTGTGCCCACCTTTAAAAGGTGGGGTACTGTCACTCACCGGACCGTGAGTGCCTCTTCCCGGACATTTAGGAACCGTGGTCGTCCTCCATCCTGAGGGTCTGCGCATGCGCAGCCCTTTCCTATACTTCAGTGTATGTCCCTTTAACTCAATTGGCAGATCAGGCAACACTCCCTATATTAAGCACCTGTGGTCAACACCACGTTGCCTGATCTTGGAGTCTCATTCCCCATGAGCCTCTGAAGGTGTTCCTGTGTTTCCTCGTGTATTCAGCGCTGCTGATTCCTGTGGTTTCCAAACCACTTCTACCTCTGTGGTTTCCAAACCACTTCTACTACTGTGGTTCCCATACCACTTCTACCATCAACTGTATCATCGTGACTGTGAGCTGATTCCTATCCGCTGCCTCCGTGCACTACAGTCTTCTATACCACTTCAACGCTATTATATTCCATTGTGACTGTTTGCTGATTCCTATCCGCTGCCTCCGTGCACTACAGTCTTCTATACCACTTCAACGCTATTATATTCCATTGTGACTGTTTGCTGATTCCTATCCGCTGCCTCCGTGCACTACAGTCTCCTATACCACTTCAACGCTATTATATTCCATAGTGACTGTTTGCTGATTCCTATCCGCTGCCTCCGTGCACTGCAGTCTCCAGCTTGCAACTCGCCTGTGTTCATCATCGTGACTGTGAGCTGATTCCTATCCGCTGCCTCCGTTCACTACAGCCTCCAGCTGGCAACTCGCCTGTGTTCATCATCGTGACTGTGAGCTGATTCCTATCCGCTGCCTCCGTGCACTACAGCCTCCAGCTGGCAACTCGCCTGTGTTCATCATCGTGACTGTGAGCTGATTCCTATCCGCTGCCTCCGTGCACTACAGCCTCCAGCTGGCAACTCGCCTGTGTTCATCATCGTGACCGTGAGCTGATTCCTATCCGCTGCCTCCGTGCACTACAGCCTCCAGCTGGCAACTCGCCTGTGTGCATCATCGTGACTGCTAGCTGATTCCTATCCGCTGCTCCTGTGCACGTCAGCCTCATCTCATCTCGCCCGTGGGTCCGCAGAGTCCTGCTGCCGCTGCCAGTCCTATCGTCCATCTACTGCTGATCCGCTCTCCACGCCTTCCTGTTTCCCCTGGTCTCTACCCTTCTGTCAGCATTGGATTCGTATCTCATCAGCTACTCCTCTGCTAGATCATCTCCATTCTCCTGGGTCCTCCATGAGTCCAGTTCCATGTTTTACTGATTCCTGTGGATTCGTGTCCCTGTTGGTCTACTTACCTGTGCGCTGCACCTACTAGACTCCGGCCTCTTACATCCAGGGACTTCTCATCCTGTCGGCCTCCTGCCGCCCAGGTATCACTGCACTCCTATCTGACTGCCTTCTGAACCACGGTATGCATACTTCTCATTGACTGTGCTGGTGTATTGCATATCTTGCTGGACTGTGTTGGTTCTCCTCTGGAGTCTGCAATCCGCTGAGTCTTTTGCCATCATTGACTGTGTTACCTTGTGCTGGATTACTTCAGAGACTTCCTACATTTGCAGACCTGTTCAGTCATTTATATATATTGTGCATATTACTGTGGATCGTGTTTAATGTGCCCGTGTACATCCTGTGTTGCAGTCTCTCCCCGTACACCTCCTCACATATATTTTCAGTGGTACAACTTGCTGAAGGCAGACCACTGATTCCTGTTCCGGTATCACCTGTTCCATTCCTCTCACATAGCAGTGGTACAACTTGCTACCGCAGACCACTGACTTCCCGGATACCTCCACTTGGATTCCATTCCTTCACTCAGACAGCGGTACCACTTGCTATCCGCAGACCGCTGACTCTCATCACCTCCTCGTTTCTGTTGGACATTCCTCCTCACTATAGCAGTGGTACAACTTGCTAACGCAGACCACTGACTACCTCCACTTGCCCTTGTCCATACAGTTCCTCGTGTATTATAACCTCCATATTACCAGTGCTGCTAGTCATAGACTTTCCTGAGCATCTCATCATCTACTATTGCCTGTTCCGTGATCACCCTGCTACCAGAGTACACTATTACCATCTACATTGCTCTGGTAAGCTTACCACCTGGTGATCCCTGGGTAAAGACTCCTAGTGCCCGTGACAATCTATTTGTTACAATGCCCTTGTGGGAAGTTATATGTAGGAAAAACTAAAAGAGCTCTGAAATTGCGTCTCCAGGAGCATGCAAGGGCCATAAAAAACAAATCCGAATTACATACTGTCTCTAGACATTTTTTGAGATCACATAATGCGGATCCTAGTGGTCTGAGGTTCAAAGGTATTGAACACGTGATGTTAGGTGCACGGGGTGGAGATCTGGCTAAAAAACTTAGTAATAGGGAGATGTATTGGGTGTATAGACTTGATACTCTGGCACCTAATGGTTTGAATGAAGCATTTGAAATGACATCCTTTCTTATCTAATGCCTTATATATGCCTTACCTTGTTATGTAAGTAACTGTTCCCTATCTCTTGTAGGTCTCCCTGCTGCATCATTATTTAGATTCTGTGCTAGCTTTGATGTGTTTTAATATTTTCACATGCTTATATTTATTATTTTTTTAATGCTATAATAATTTTTTATGTTATGTTAGTTTTCTCTAGCATTGGTGTCCAACTAAGTTATGCTACTGTGGTACTGTTAGCTACGCCTGGAGCATACTTCTTAATATGTATAGGTAGGATTTCAGCTGTATTAGTCAGTTTTAGTATGTCTCCAGGTATTTTTTCTGTCTGCCCAGCAGGTGGGGATATTTAACCCGCATCTGAGTATATATTAATTCTATGGGCACTTATCCTATGATATACTAGCGATGCTCCACTTTTGTGATTTATTTTAGGCGCATTTATACATGTATTGGTTTATTTTATTTAATCTTTTGTCTGTGCTGTATTGGAATATATGATTTAACATACTTGCCGCTGGCCGGAAGTCAGATACCGGGTACCGTGACCCGCCGTTTACTCTGCCCATTTCTAACTTGCATTTGAGTATATATTAATTCCATGGGCACTAAGATTATGCTATACTAGTGATGCTCCACTTTTGAGATTTACTTTAGAACGCATCTATATATGTATTTGTTTTCTATGCTGTATATGAACTTATGATTAAACACACTTGCCGCTGGCCGGAAGTCAGATACCGGAAGTGAGGTATCGCGACCCGCCGCTTACTCCGCCCATTTCTC
Organism: Mixophyes fleayi; assembly: GCF_038048845.1. Taxonomy (NCBI): domain Eukaryota; kingdom Metazoa; phylum Chordata; class Amphibia; order Anura; family Limnodynastidae; genus Mixophyes; species Mixophyes fleayi. The sequence goes on along the minus strand of NC_134404.1, from coordinate 255,379,507 downwards.
GGAGGAACTCTGATTGGACCTACAGAAAGGATCTAGTTATTTAAGACTGGACTGGCTATGTTCCGAATGTTACCCCTTGAGAAAGTCTTTCATTTAGAGGACGAAACGCGTCGGGGAGTTGCTGTTCGCTGCTGTTCCAGGATTTGTGTGTCAGTGTGGGCGTATCTGGCCAGACGTGACCCGCTCTGCTATTCTATCTCACATAAGGACTGGACAGATAAGCTTTTTTACATTTGTCTGATGTACGGGCACATTTTTTATTGAGTTGCAGTGTGAGGCTTTGGTACCTCTGTTTTAAATAACGCTTTTACATTTGCTATTGTATGTGACCATATGTTTGATGGTGTTACACCATTATGGCCATTCTTTGAGTTGCAGTTCATTCCGGAGCTGTGTATCTGATTATCTGTTTGGAGGATCTCTACCAGGACCAGCGTTTTCCAATTCACTGGTTCATCACAGACGGTATCCAAAGAAAATCTATTAATATATATCTCAAGCTACTATCATTGAATTTCTGGTACGGGAATTGCACATATCTGGAATACATTAATTGTGCTTTGCATTTAATGCACTATGTCTGTCGTCCCTTCTCTCTGTTTTGTGTATATATATATATATATATATATATATATATATATATATATATATATATACACACATACATACATACATACATATGTACATATATATATTTCTATATATTTGTGAGGTGGCGGCAGGGGGGGGGCGCAGTTGCTTGACAACAAACACTTTGGGCCCATCATGGCAGAAACCTGTGGAATGGCTATTGCTGCTTAGGTCTAGGGCAGTGATGGGCAAACTACGGCCCGCGGGCCAGATCCGGCCCACTTAGAGGTTCTATCCGGCCTGCCAATAATTTAAAAAATTTCATTAAACTATGTCTAAAATTATTAGGGCCGACCCTGTGTATCAGAACCTTCATTTTTATGCCTTCCCAGCTATTTCCTCCATTACACTTCATCCTCCTTCCTAAAAGGACACTTCATATGTCAATCACTCAAACACCTCCCTGCCCCCTAATGGCTGAAAGTCATGTGAGAAGAGATGGGCTGGGCCATATACTAAGGTGGATTTCGATTGGCTGCTGTGTTGTCAGTTAGTGGCTCACCAGAAAGACGGATCTGCAACAACCTGCTGAAATAAGTGCTGTGTCTGTACGATCGCTGCACTTATAGAGGTAACACTGCTATATAACACCCTCCCGTCCCATTCAAAACATTTGTATTATATATTTCAATATTTGAGTTTTTTAATAAATTATATTGGCCCGCCTAAAGTTTTTCTTTTTTATTTGGCCCGCTCCTGAAAATGTTTGCCCATCACTGGTCTAGGGTATATGTGACTACACTTTAATGCTGGCCTCCCAACCCCACATAACTTTCAACATTATTTCCTCAACATACTTAAATTCAACATCCTCCTCCTCCATGGCTTGCTCATGGCAATCCTCCCTGGCATCTCCTCTTCACCGTTCGAGATTCAAGCTGGGTCAGGCGGTCTGTTGGCATAAATAAGAAATATTATCTTATTTAAAAATGTTACCTCACTTACATAGAGACAGCTAGATAATGTTGGGTTACACTGTGGCTTTAATAGAAATACCTCTACACTAGTTACAGATGGACTTGACCAATGGATGGACTTGGGTAATATCAATCAAACAGTGAAGCAGAAAGATCATTAATGCAGGATACGGTTGATGATAGAATAATTGACAGGTAAGGCAGACATCTTATGTATTTGTCTAAGGGCTTGTACTTTGTCAAATTAAGCCATTGCATGAAACAAATCTAACAAGTATGCAGGTCAATTTAAAAATGTTTTAATTACTAGAGAACTCACATCTTCTAATCTTAGCCCTTTTATCCTCCAGTAGCAGCGCTGTCGCTTCCTCAGATCGCTCCAGTGACGCTGGAGTTGCACAATGGAATGCTTCTTAGTTAATTGGCATCGTATGTGCCTGCAAATGGCAAAGTATGCCCTCAACTTGTCTTCGTTCGTAATGCCTCCAGGCCAGTACAAATCATCCATGATGGTGTCACTCAACTACAGCCAGAGGAATGCCCATACAGTCGACTCGTGTTGGCAGTGCCGTAACTAGACATTTCAGTGCCCTGGGTGAGACAGGGCACCGGCACCCCTCATCGAAGTGGGAGTGACATTTGTCAAGTGGGTGTGGCCAATCTAATGTGGGGGTGTGGCTAGCACTTTACTGAAAGAATTCTGCTACACATATTTGCAAATGCATGATATATGTATCTATATACATATAGCTATCTCAATATATATATATATAATATATATACATATACATATATATATATATATATACATGCCCACACAATACAAATACAATGCCTGCGCCCACACACACACACAATACAAAGACAATGCCTGCGCCCACACACACACAATACAAATACAATGCCTGCCCCATAATATAAATACAATGCTTGCCCCCATACACATAATATAAATACAATGCTTGCTCCCATACACATAATATAAATACAATGCTTGCCCACACACACATAATATAAATACAATGCCTGCCCACACACACAATATGTACATAATATAACAATTTTACTTACCTTTCCATCGCCTTTATCTCTTCTGTTCTCTTCTGTTCTTCTTTCTTCTGTGTTGCGCTGCTGCTGCTCCTATCTGCCCCAGCAGTGCTCCTCGCTGAATCCTCACTAAAAATGACGTTGGGCATGATGACGTCATGCCCGATATTCAGTGGGAGCGAGGAGACTACCGGGAGCCGCCGCGAGATCAGATGACTGTTTTTTTTAAAAATAAATTCTGTTTTTTTTTTTTTCTTTTATTTTTAACGCAGTGATTTTTTTTTTACTGTGCCGGCGATCTGTGCCACAGAGGGGAAGGTAGCGGGCAGCTGCTGCGCCCCCTTGGGCTTGTGCTCTGGGCGACAGCACTGCCCGCACCACCCTAGTTACGTCTCTGCGTGTTGGTATTACCTCCCAAGAGGCACGGAGTGTAACGGTGAGGGAGGTCCTTGCCAGGGACTCCCGCAAGGGATTTTGGACTTTGTGGCTCCCAGACCGCAGGTTGTGGCCCTCTTAGGGGGTGGTGAGCGAGACTGTATTGAGAACCAAGAGAATGACTGAGAGTGTCACAGGAAATAGAGTCGGAACTAGTGAGAGTCTAGGAGATTGTCTCCTCCAGTAGCAGTAGATACACAGGGTGTCAAAAGACTGTAGTGCAGTATGCAGGAGACACAGGAGGTAGGTAGCGATGATCTGTAGAGTGATTACCACAATGACAGTGGAGTAGACACAGAGGCTGTGATGATCTGCGGACCAAGGTGCTGGAGATACATGGACATAGAGACCCATCCTTCTTTTTCACGAAGAAAACCCAAATGCAGACCCAATGCATTACAGACTGCATAGTAGGAGTAGTTTGAGACAGACTAAAGGCCCAAGACTATGGGTCACCCAGAAGGAGGGAGATCACGATTTAGACCCTCTGTTGTTCCGAATCGGAAGACCGAGGTCTCAGCAACAAGACTCTGTTCCCAGAAAACCGGTCCTGCAAATTTAACTTGGGTTCACCCGAGGTAGCTTGTGAAGTCCTAGAGGTTTCCTCTTGAGCGGACAAACGCTGGGATAATACCTGGACCATCTGTGACAGGGTCTGAATTTGACCAGCCAGGACTTGGGCTGGGGACAGGTTGGTTCCGCTTTCATCCATCCCGATGATTTCCTCCTGGAAATATTATATGGCCGGTTATAATGTTAGGCTGACGGTCTGATCACCAACTCACTAAACAAGATGGCTGCGGTCTTCACCTATAACAGCTGCCTTTCCCTTAGAGCTTTATACGCTCACCGGTACTCTAATGCCCCCGGGACTTAACTCCAGGCGCAGTGTGAGTTGGTAATACAGGCCCGTAGCGGCAGGCCAGGAGACTGAATAGAAGGCAGCAGATAGTGAGAGGGTAGCAGAGGTCAAGGGTCACAAGCAAGCAGAATGGTCAGTAAACACACCAAGGGTCACAGGCAAAGAAGCGGAGTCCAAGGTACAGACCAAAGGGTCAGGGTCACGGGCAAACAGGCAGGGTCCAAAGTCCAGGCAGAAGGTCAGAACAGTAAATCCAACAGCTGAGTATCCACAGGACTGGGTCCAACAGACAGACAGGAGCAGGTCAGCAAACTGAGTAAGTAAGCGCTATAACCGTCAGGGAGGTTAAGACCTCCCTGCCTTAAATACTAATACTGGCCAATCAGGGCTTAGTCCTATAACAACACTCAGGAGGAGACTAATTGATAATGGCTAAATAAATCAGCCCACAGGCTTGAAGAGGCGCGCCCGGCTGCTCTGTATAGCCAGGGCCCAATCGCTGTTAATTCGGTGTCTGGTTTTTTAGCATGAAGGCGTCTTCAAGGAACCCAGTATCATTCTTCTAAATCACGATTCATCCATTGAACCAGAAAGTGGATCTGATTCTGAACTCTCTTGGAGTCAAGAATTTTTTGAGCAACATATTTCCAAGATTCATTCAGATCCGTTACCCGAGTACTTGAAGGCCGAAGATGCTGAGACTGGCTTGCGTATAATACTGGTTTGAAAAGAGAGCAGTGAAAAGTGTTAGGAATCCTCAAAGAGCCAGGGATTTTTAACCTGAAGGCTACAGGGTTGATTTATTTAATGATGGTGAATGGTCCAACGAACTTAGGCCCAAGTTTCCTGCAGGGCTGTCGGAGCTTGATGTTGTGTGTTGAAAGCCAAACTTTTTGCCCTACTTTGAAGGAATAGGTCAGCAAACTGGGTAAGTAAGCGCTATAATCGTCAAGGAGGCTAAGCCCTCCGTGCCTTAAATACTAATACTGGCCAATCAGGGCTTAGCCCTATAACAACACTCAGGAGGAGACTAATTGATAATGGCTAAATAAATCAGCCTGCAGGCTTGAAGAGGCGCGTTCGGCTGCTCTGTATAACCGGGGTGCAAGCACTGTTAATTCGGGGTCCAGCCGTTGCCCTGACAACGGTCGGACCAACTGCAGGAAGTGACATCCCGGTCGTCAAGGAGACGGCCAGGACGCCAGGCGGAGTCAGAGATGAGTTGCGGCGGTGCCCGTGGTCGCCTCGGCTCCTAACACTAAGAAGTGGATTTGAGCTTTTTCAATTTTACACTTTTCCAATTTAATATACAGTTGGTTCTTTCAAAATCTTTCAAGCAACCTACAGACATGTTCCTCCAGATTCGTGTAACAGGGGGTTTTTCTACCGCACCAACTTCAGGATTCTTTCCCAGTCTGGTAGAGAAATGTTCTTGAATAATGTATACTATTTAATTATATATCATATAAATCAATTTAGCTGGGGTGCTACCTGGAAACCATACAATATCATAAATAGGAAGAGGAAAGGACAGAAGTTTCTTGATTTAGGTGCACCTAAATCAAGAAACTTCTGTCCTTTCCTCTTCCTATTTATGTTCCTCCAGATTATCAGAGAATATAAGAATGTGATTCAGATAGGCAACAACAAATTGATCTAGTAGCTCTCTTAAAACACTATTGATGAAATGCTGAAAAGTTGCAGGGCATTACATAGACCGAAAGACATGACTCAAAATGTCCATATATTTTCCTGAAGGCGGTTTTCCACTTATCCCAAGGTCAAATATGAACAAGATTGTATGCCTCACATAAATCAAGCTTCATAAATCTATTTTCCTTCTGTAGGCTCTCAAACAATTCAGGACTTATAGGGAGTGGATAACAGTTATTTATAATAATCTTCAGCTCCCTATAGTTAATATAGAAGTGTAGATTAGTCTTTCTTTTCAACAAAAAATAAGACTGCACCAACAGGAGAAGTGGAATGGCGATTACAGACATTTTTTAAGTTTTCAATCCAGAAATTCCCAAAGGACTTTTAATCCCAGTTCGAAAAGAGAATAAAGCCACCTAAAAGGTACTGATGATCAGGGGATTGCTGGCAGACTTTAGTCCGGGGGGCAAGCACACAGCACTGGCCCATAAGTAGTGGCCCATCCTTAAAGGGTGGTTTTAGGTACAATATATATTTATCTATATAAAAAGAGGCTATTTTAGTGTTGGTTAATCCATATGTATATTTTTATGCCCAGGCCCAGAGCTGGATTAAGGCTCTGGGGGGCCTGGGCACTTTAGACAGGATAACCCCCTATGATGTAACATGGTTATAATTTTAGATAAATACACAGGCAATACTGTGTGTACTACAGTTAGGTGCACGCAGCTCTGCCTTCACAAGTAGTACAGTGTGAAACAGGACATACCTCCCAACTGTCCTAAGTGAGACAGTCACCCAAATTCGGGACTGTCCAACCAGATGCAGTACAGTTGGCAGACTATCCTGTTCTCTCCTACCTGTTCTTGTCACTTTCACCACTTGTGAGTGCTGGTTTCTTAAATCATTTGCTGCTTATCTGGATCCTGGAATGTTGGATGCCCTATTAGGAAAATTGGTACATAAAATTTAGAAAACTCCAAATAGTCCCGGTGTTAAATTAATAGCACCCACTTTTTATAAACCTAACCTTAAAATAATAATAATATTCTCTAGCTAGCGAAACATTTGGGCATATAAAGCATTCCCATGACTTATCCTCATTGGGGCGAAACGTACGTCGGGTCGACGTCATGCTAGGTGACGTCAGACCCGGAAGTGGGTGGAGCCGATCGCGGCGTTCTGCCGCTGAACTTTAACAAATGACTTCTAACTATAAAACTGGTAGCCTATTTAACATTAAATATTAGCGCTTTATATGCCCAAATGTTTCTCTAGCTACTCAAGCAGTAGAGTATACATGGTAGAATAATGCATACACTTCAGCGCTATTGAGATAGGAAGGGCTCTAAGAGGAGTGTTCTCCTGAGACTCTCATTTAGGAATACCATAATGAAATCTGTGTATATGTATACTAACAGACGATGAATATTCTGAGAGTGAAAGAGTGAGACATACTATTAACAGAGGCATATACTATATGAGGACACTCATAGCTTAGGCTCAACAATGTAAGTAGGCTATAATATGAAAGCAATAATTAAAAATATGCCACAAATGTATACAAACATTATATAGAATCTTCTCAACAGGAAGGTTTTGATACATATTGGCATTTATATATTCTTCTTGCTTCATATTTAAACATAATATCATTGTCTAGGAGCAATTTCTAGTGGAGCACTTTAGTGGAGAAATACACTACCCACTATCGCCATCTAGAGTTAATATATATATATATATATATATATAGAAGAACCATAATATGTATTTATTTGAGATTCAATGATGAGTGAAATACTGTTTCAATTTGTATAATAGGATATCCAAAAACCATTAGTATCCTATCTACTATTGTATATATAGATTGCTCAATAGTAGCGTCTTCTCTATCTAACTCCAGACTTTGATATAAACTATTGATCCTGTTTGTTTTCAAGGGACCTATTGTCAATAGGTTTTTCCTTTGAATTAATATATATATGAGATCGGCTTCATCACAGGGTCATTCATTTTTAAACTCTATTTCTTCAACACTTTATTTTAATATTTCGCTCTCTTTATGGTTATATATCCTCATCAAGTAATTTTAAGTATACTAATAAAATTTATGTATTAATACAATTATTCTTGTTACTTGGAGTGCTACTTTGGTCTATTTTTTTTCCTTTCTTTGGAACCATAAACTAAAGAAGTCTGTAAGGCTCTAAGAATAGATTAGAAATGTAATTGCACATGATACATACAAACCTCAGGTAAAATAGAAAGCTATAATGGGATTATAAATAACAAAACAGATTATATAGGTGCTAAAACATTACTACAATGAACAAATGCCATACTAATAGTAGGGCAGGTGAATATGACATCACCCCATCCTGGAACTATATCTGCTGTTGATTTGTAATTGACTGACAAACTGATTTTTAACTAATGCAAGGTTTTAATGAAATCTGTAAAGACTTTTACGCATAAGTGTGATGAGCACAGGGAAAGTAGCTAGATAAGCCACCCCCTCCACTGAGCCAGGAGACAGGGTCTATATAAAGATTCATTATAGAAAGTCTTCACTTGAGCCCAGCTGTGCTAACAGCACACACAACTGTCAAGTGCCAAGATCAGAACACATGTGCCCATGCATCTCACTGCAAGGTGACATTTGCTTTGCACCTGGATAAGATTCCCACTACAGGAAAATAAAGCCTGCTTGCTCCATCTGCATCACAGACCAAGGAGCTCTTTATCCTATATCTGTCAATTTAGTATATGTGGTCCAGCTTCTTCGAAAGAGCTGTACCTTTTAAAACATGCTGGTTCATGATGAGGTCAGAGTGTCCATGTTTCCACACAATAATTTATGTGAGTATTCAGATTGGGGACACAATAATACATATTTATCTTGTCTCCATCTAAATAATTTATAAATGACAGCTCATGTTTCTTTGAAATCTCAACTGCCCTTAATATATAAATTCATGAAGTAGTTAAAAAAAAATACATAATTAAACAAAAAATAATAATTATACCAAAATAAATTAATGTAATGATATTTAAAATACATTTTTGGGGAGAATTTTGTAAGGAATAAAGCATGCCTTATATAAAAGTTCTCACACTTTTATGAGGCTATTAAAATTCTTGGGGGTCTATGCATTAATAATATGCGATACCAGCAAATATGCATTGGTGCATGCATATTTAAGCATCATGCCGGGGCTACTCTGGGAGCCTTGGCAAAGTGACCTCTGTGCTGCGATTAGTTTTTTCCTATTTACCGACAGTGCTAGGAGGAAGTGCTATGCGCACACAGCACTAACACGGTACTGGATTCTGCGAAGTCAGAGAGGTTCAGCAGAATACCATAGGAAAAAACAGGTAATGCCATCCTGATATGTGTCTGTGCAATGCAAAGCTTATCAAAGCTTATCATGCATTGCAGAACATCGCAGTCCACATATAAATCTATGGGGACTGTCGTGCTGCACAGTATTTGGCTAAACAGAGGAGATTTTTGTGAAATCTTCTACCTACGATTAATGTCTCGATTGCACATAATCCCTGTAATGTACGAGTCTCAAAATGTGGAGGGGTGTTTTAAAGAAGTATCTGAACGTTGATTATTTTTCTTTCATGCAGTTATAGGAGTAATATATTTAACATAAGTTATAGCACAATGTAATAGCTTAAAAATAATGTACTCGTTACGGCATCCTCCTATCAGTTTCAGTACAGCAGCAGTTGGACAGTTCCTTTCGCAAACAATAAAAAAAAAGCAAAAAAAAAAAAAGCTGAAACTTAAAAAAAAAAAAAAATGTTATCACCGTACCCTTTGTTCAGTCAGTAGTTTGCTTAGAGACTAGAATGTGATCAATTACCTTTTTCTGTCTGCAATTATTTATATCAGCAGAATGGATTTTTTATTCCTGGTAACCTATGTACATAAACTGGTAAACGATCACGCCCTAAAAGGGGAGGAAGAAGGAAAGAAAAAAAGGCGGATCTGTAAATCCTGGTGACGAGAAAGGAAGTGCTGTGTTCCCAATCCCTTCAATGCATAGTCACTCCCTGTCCTGTTTCTGTCATAAAAACGGTGAGACAGTGCAGATTGCGAAGGGTACCGAACAGCAGACAGTGCATGATGATGATGATGGTGTCTGATTCCCCGGAAAGCAGGAAAAAGGTAGGATTGTCTCTGCTGGAAACAGCTCGCTCCCGTTACGAAAGCCTACAAATCTCTGATGACCTCTTTGGAGAGTCGGGAGATGATAGCAGTGGAAACCCATTTTACAGCACCTCCCCAGACTCCCGTTCTTCAAGTCAAGGAGGTTCCTCCGAGGATGATGCTGGGCAAGGTGCAGGGGACCAACCTAGCTTTGGAGAAGGCAGCATACATGACCAGCGAGAACCTGGAGAGTTACATGAGCATATCGGCTTTACATCCAGGCCAGGGGCAGCTGATTTAAAAGTGGGAAGGCACAGTGCCTCGCAAGGAAGCAACAGACTAAAGAGTACAGGTGAAGCTGAGGACGGTAATCTTATTGTAAAAACCAAATATCACACACGACATGAAGGTGAAATGGAGAATTTGTGTGAGATGTCTTGCCAGAAGGCACAGCAAAGACTCAAAGAAGGCCTGGAAGATGATGAGGGCTGGTCACACACCCTTCAAGATGTACCCACCCCTAGCTTAACGGAGACAAACGGTAAGAAACTGCAGATAATTAATTTTCATTGAAAATGGACTCATCTGTCAATCCATCTCAGGCCCTGTTACAGCTAAAGACATATAAGCACAAATAGAAGCCATCAATGTGTGTTTTTTTTAAAGATCTTGTGGTTATATGAAGCATAGGATTTCTTAAGTAATATTTTAAAGGCTAACTTCACTTTTGTGTATGTGTTCTTTAATGGGTTGGTGAGGGGTTAAATGTGCAAAAAGAAGGGTCTCTTTTACAAGTGTAATGAAACCCTCTGATCATGTATACAGTATAGCACTTACCTTTCCTGAAGCTCCTGCCATCTTTGGTGGGCTGGCTGTAGTAAACCTCTGTGTAAGGTTGGTCCTCACCACCACATTACAAACCTGGCATCATGGGACTTTAACCCATTAGCGAGAAAGTGAAAAGATTCTTGCACTAGTCTGTTCATTTCTGATAATGTCAACTAGAGACGAGTGTGTTTAAAAAACACTTATAGATACTGGATAGGATACTGGTTAGTGGTTGCATATTTAACTTCTAACAAAACAACCCGACCAAAGTGGAGCTTTCCTTTTAAAGGAAATAAGGAAACAACGCAAGATGTGTAAACAAAACATAATTTTATGTATATTTTGGAATAAAGTAATGCTTCTTTATCTCCTGAATCTATAAAACTGTGTTATGAAATGTAGTGTATTAAATGTATATTGTAAGTATAGATCCCTATATTCAGTGATGGATTTCAGTGATAAAAATGCTTAATTATAGTGCCAATGAGTCACAATGTACCTACCTGCAGGTCTCCATAGGATAGGAGCTTTGCACTCAATAATTAAAAACTAGTCTCTAGCAATAAATCATCCAGCATCTGACTTCGGTCACAAACTGGCACATTTCATATATCTCTAATGGGAGATTACTGGTAACAATAATAAGTTGAACACATGATGCAATAATGCTACCAAACCCTGCTTAATATTTGATCAGTGCCATTCTTCCCTTAGCATGACACCTACTGTCTTTATTTGACCAGGACTCCAATAGAACAGGAGACAATTGGTGCAAAATGACCACACACATGGTCAGAATCTAGTCCTTATCTGACAGTATTTTGCATTCATCCAGACCAATAATCTGATATATCACAATCAGGCGCGGGCTGGCAGATTGCAGCCCGGGGGGGCGCACAGGCGGCCGCATCACATGACATGCGACGCGGCCGCGTCGCGTGTCATGTGATGTGGCCGCCTGTGCGCTGATGGGGTCGCATCGCATGACAAGTGATGCGGCCTATGGTAGTATTCGGCCAGTATTGCATCCACGGGAGGGGGGGGGGGTTTCGGCCGGGCCGAACAGCAGTTAGACAATGCCCCCCCGGTCCAACCCGCCCCTGATCACAATGTGATGTTGATCAGAATCAGTGGCTGTGACAGGATGTCAAATGCGCCCTCTTGCTGCAGTAGGAGGGGTTTACAAATGCTGCCACCACTGGTTCTCCTTACCGGCATCCAGAACCGGTTTTCTTCTAAATAACTGACGCTGCTAATGTAGCTCATTACTGGTGTACCTGTGCTGGTACTCCTGACCTCTTCCTATAGATCAGGGTTGCTGTGGATGGATCCCCCTGGCCTATCACACTGACCAGAGCTGCTGGGTAGCAGGCAGAGCGGTGGTACTGGATGCTGGGTCTAAACCTCAGAAAACAGATGCAATTTGTTTACCCAAACATGGATTTACATTCTATGCAAAGCTAACAATATTTACACTTATCTGTGATATCCTAAAACTTGCTGTGGTTTCCGGCATCTTGTGCTGTGTACAATGTTCAGACAGGTTCTAACACTCTGGACAAAAGGCCACACAGTAATGACCCCCTGCCGGGCCTTCGGTCAGAGCAGGCATTTGACACTTCATATCAAAAGACTTCGCATTTCCTGCTATTAGACTCCTGTTGAAGCACTCAGAAAGCAGCAAGTGTTGAAAAGGCAAAGTTCATTTATTCTTCCGATATGCAATGCATGAGTCTTAATTCTAGGTTAGAATAAGAATGACTACACAATCAACTTGCATAGATTATAAACATGAAAACCCACCCCTCTAACAAATGTCACTAATCATATCACATACTTTGAAATAATACACAACAGATACAAAGAAATCAATTATAAATGCTTTTGACAGACATTTCATCAAACAGAAAACCTATATGCTTAGGTCAAGGAGCATGTGTGACCTTTACATTCCTAAGGCTTATGTCCACCTAGAACATCTGACATCTATTTGAACATCCTGTAGAGCATGAGACCTCCTATTCAGACAAAGACAATTAGAAATCATTTAACCCTTACACAGAATACAAGAAATAAAGACAGTTGAAATATTCTATCTAAACACATATAATACATTCATAATATTTCATCCAACTTATATAATTGTGCCATAATTTAATCTATAACATTCCCTCCCCACATATGCCTAATTGGAGATTTCCTCTAGCAACGTTAAATCAAAAATCTAATTTTCTCCCCTGGTCTCAGAAATAAAGATATTCCCTGTTCCAAAATACACACAATATCAAAAATAAGTACATAAGTTGCAATTATATAAATAAGTGCCCTGTGCTATTTCCTTTAAAAAAAAATTATACCAAAAGTTATTTATAAGTGATCCAGTCACAGAGGTCCTTTTGGGTCCATGCATATAGCAATTTAAGCAAAATAATTTACCTGCTTAGTTAGAGTATACAGGCGCGTTAAAGAACAAAATTGAAGTTTTCCTATATGAATCATGAAAGTAAAATCAACTTTATCGTGTTAACCTGACATTCAAATGCAACTTTCCCACTCCATTACACAGTTATATCAAAACAAGTTTGGGAGCTTTTACAATTGTGCATTGCATTGATATTTCTTAAGTGTGTGAGTTAAGAACAACTTAGCTTGTATCAAGGGAAGTTAGAAAAAGGGACAATGATCATTGTTTAAAGCAAGTTCTTTTGGTTTTCACCTTCTATAAATATTACTTGGTTTGCTGTGTTATTGCTGTTTCATGCGTTACATGATTAGTAATACCATCTGCTGTACATTTTGTGCTATATATGAACTTCTAGAACAACCATTAGAGGGTGAGTGCTTTGTGCAAGATAAAAGTATATTGCTCATCTAAATTGGCCAGATTCTGCATCAAATTGAGCAACTGGCAATGTGTTGATCCATTGATAGTATTGTTATGTGCGTATTGTCGCTAACCAATAACGATTGTCGAACCTCGATTTATGTTTCCAAAGCACAAAGAATTATTCGCAATAAGTGGAATAATATGCTCAAGCGAAGTAATAGTAAATACAGCCGTTACTTATCGCAGGCGCTCTGGATCCAGTGCAGTCATTCAATCCTGAAGTCTGGGGACAAGATGTCTGCACTCTGGATCACAAGCTGCTGCTTATATACACAATCAAATACAGTAATACAATGAAGATGGTATAGCTTGCATCTATTGGTCCGGGTCTCAGGAATGTCCAAGGGGTCGTCAATCATTGGCTGGTTCATCCTAAGGAATCCAAAGGAGGGGGTCATCTCTGCAGGGGGTATGCTCTGCTCTTCCCGCCAGGATTCCTTAGTCTTAAGTAGTTCATAATTCCCTATCATTCATAACTTGCGTATGCACTCTGCGATTCCCTCGCAGAGTGAACCAAACAGTAGGATATGTAATAAGGTTCATTATGATACCACTCATGATGTTATTCCTTTAACCCATTCCGTGTATTTCACTAATATGCATGTAACTCTGATATAACATATAAATACTACTATGTTTCGACATAACTGACTATGTGTTGCAACTATCATTAATGTGTACTATTTTATAAGTATGCGTGTTTGTGCGAATGTATGGTAAAAGACCAATTACTGTTGTTGCCACGTGTAGTGGATGCGTACGCCCTTCCACGCCGTAGCGTGCCCTTGTACGTCGATGCGTACCGTACGCATCTTTTCAGACAAAGACAACCAAGTTTGCTAGACTTTAATTGAAATGACTTTATCCAATTTGCTCACTTCGACAGTATGAAGAAGAGTTTGCTGCTCACTGAGCAGGCACTGGTTTTTGCCAGTAGAAATGGCAGATGGAAACATGGGAGAGTAGGATCCTGAGGTGGACAGCTGGGTCACAGTTAGAACATGGTGTACAAGGAAGTGTGTACCGATGCAACTCTTGCTCTGGCACATCCTGCAAAAATGGATAACATGGGGGGGGGGGGGGTGTCATTTAAGGAGCAGCATTTGCTTAACTGGATACATCCTCTACCAGCCAATGGAATATTTATGGTAGTACAGATAGCAATACGACTGGTAGACAGGTGCTTGTGGTAGAAATATTAGGAGGTCCTTTTACCAGGACCATGAATGAACACTGTTGTCTCCAGGGTGCTTTGGTTTGACATATTGTAAATGGAACAGGAGAGGATTCAGTAGTCTTGGTGCACATTCGTTCAAATAATAAAATTAGGAAAAAATAGAAGGTCCTCATGAACAATTTCAAGGATTTAGGCTGTAAACTAAAGGCGGTATCTTTAAGGTTTGCTTTATTTCTGGAAGTCTACATCTGGTACGTGCTAATCCTGAGAGACAACAGAAACTTAGGGAGGTTAATTATTGTTTTTTAGGATTGTGGGCTTGAGTTCTTGGTAAACTGGGCTCATTCTGTCATCAGCTAATAGCTGAACAGTAGGCATTGGCTGCATCTCAACATGAACAGTGCAACTATAATGGAGGAAAAGATAATTGGAAGGTTTCAGATTTTAAACCCTAAATTTTTTAGAGCAGTAAAAATAAACACTGTGGACAAAATAGTGTGACAGGATGGACTTCGTATGCCAACCTGTAGTGTTATCGGGGACCAGCTTGGCTTGCCTTGCCACCGTCCCCTTTGTTTATCTCAATTTTGCCCCTCTAAATGCAGTAGGAAGGGCCTGCTGCCACCACTAGCCTCCTTTACTGGTGCCTAGAACCGCTTCCTTCTGGGTAACTTTCGTTGCTACTGTATCCCCTTGCTGGGCACCTGGGCTGGTACACCTGTCCTCTTTCTGTAGATCAGTGTTGCTGTGGATGGTTCCCCAAGGCCTCTCAAAATGGTCAGCTGCAGGGTAGCAGGCAGAACGTTGTTATTAGATGCTGGGTTCCAACCTTAGAACAGCTGGATAATGGATTATATTGACCTAACGTGTAGGTCACGGTAATTACAGCAGGTAAGTAGGCGTTAAAGCAGGATCTTGACGCAGTGATGTTCTATTAACTCAAGCAGTCCTAATAAGGACAGTTAGATGCTAGTTTCATTTTACTAGCGATTTTCCAGAATTTACATATGGAATGATGCATGACATGGTCAAACATTGCTCTTTTTTTATATAGCTTCTGACACATGTTGGCAGAGGTAACCCAGACCCTTCTGAGCTGGCACCACAAAGTCTGAGGTATTGCATTAAATGTTTACCACCAGGGTGTAATATATTCTCTAATCTTGCATTTGACTCAATTTAACTTGACAAAATTCACATCATTCTGTGATTTCCAAAATTACTTGGTGGTTGCATTATTGAAACAGGTTCTAAGATACAGGATGAAAAGCTACACAGGAAAGAAAGGCGACGACATCCTGCTAATACTTAATTAGTATGATTAGTCTGCTTTCAGAAGTTACAAAACAAATTTCCTCCTACATATGCCTATTGCATCAGTAATCAATACGTTTCTAATACCAAAAATCAGTACATTTGCAATGATATACTGCGCCACTAATTGAAATAAATTTCTACAATAAGTTATTTCTACGTGATCCAGCCACACCAGGAAACAGGGCTTAATAAAAGGAATGATGGGAAGTGCAGGAGGTGGGATTAACCAGACATCAGGAAGGTCATATAATTAAAAAAAATGTAGATATAACATTAAATGTGTGGTAGCAAATGCTATAAGTCTTCTAAATAAGATATGTAAAAATCTAGATTTACATTAGAGGAGAATTATAGTATAATTAACATAATGGAAACAAGACTGGATGAGACGACTAGGCTGTTAATTTATAAGGGTATAGATTGTTTTGAAATAGAGCACCTTTGAGTTGTGGTATAACAAGAGATTCACAGCCTGAAAATGGAGCCGCCAAACTTGCAGCTGCTGCCAACATGGACCAGACTCTCTATGGAATGTTTTCATAATTTTTTTTTGAATCCATGACATTTATATAGTGGCCACTGAGTTTGTGTATGTATATGTATGTATATATGTGTGTGTGTGTGTGTGTATGTATTATAATCTATATATAGTGAAAAGCATCTAAACAGATTGCTCCTCACACAGGTTTCTGCTGAACTGCTTTGACCTTTATTTACTTGTTTGGATGGATAAACAGTCTTGGCAGTGTCTTCAGCAATCAAATCAAACATTCACAGAAATAAACATAGTCCCATAGCCCTAAACGCTGGCTATCATAGTTAGGTCCCTAACTGGTCACTGGGCACTTTTTGACAGCAGTCTCCCACACACAGCTCAAACCCAGCTTTTTAAGCTTCCTGTCCGGCATTGCTCTGGCTGACTCCTTAATTGATTAGACCAGGTGCTCCACCTTGTCTCCTGCTCTGCGTGTGTATGTGTGTGCAGATTTAACTCTCTCTGCACCTTTAGGCTGTGGTTTCCCAGGAAAACCACCACTCTTTCCTCTATTATAGAAGGTGGAAAAGTGTCCCAACTGCCACATACCCCCCCCCCCTCACCTTAACTTCGTCTAGGAACACGACGCAGACTCCGCGGGGAGCACAAAACTGCCCTCTTTGTCATCTCTTTGTCATACACCCGTCCCTTTGGCTTCATAAACCCCAGTGAAGTGGATACTACGGGAAGTGCATTTTTATGAAAGTGGGCATCTGCAGTTTTAAGTTTAGGTCCTAGTCTATGCCTTCCCAGCGGGGTCTCCTCATGCCAGGTTTTTAGTAAATCAACATGTTTAACTTGTCGTGTTTGACTTTTATCCAAGTGGTGGACTCTATATCTCTTCTTTCTATACGTGAATGGGGCCCTGTAGTCAGGTTTTGGAGAGGTATTTTTACACTCTGGGCAGGATAAGCAATAGCTTTTTACAGCCCTATGTATTCCTGGCCAGTAACAGCATAGTAAAACTTTTTATCCTCTCTTAAATGACCCCCACAAAAATATGTGTGTGCGGTTTCCAACATTAAAGGCACGTGTACCTGCAGTATTAACAGTTGTTCAACTTTTCTTCCCTGAACAAACCCCACCCTTTACAACAAATCCTCTTTATTAAAGAAATACGGTACACATTCTGCTGGTCTGGCAGCTTTCACCACATCATTAACTTTTTACCACAGATCTAAATGCAGTTTCTAGGTTAGCATCATTATGTTGATTCCTAGCAAAGTCCAGCAATGAAATGAGTATTGGAAATGGGAACCAGTTCTCAGCTTCCTTTGCTGAACCTAAAGTCTCCATGACCGTGTCACTGGTAAATGATTTGCTCAATTTCCCCTTTTGTTTCCTTGAGTGAGATTTGGGACAAGTACCGGTCATGGACCTGTATTCAGCATCCATAGACGACAGTTCTGTTGTCTCTTTTCCCGGGCCCAGTGAGAGTTGGACAGGTTCCTTTTAAGATTGGACCTTCGGCCGGTGTGTCAGTTTCCGATATGTCCAGCAAGATCCGATCACTAAGAACCTCCTGGAACATGGGAAAGTCTCTCCCCAGGATAAGGGGGTAAGGTAATTTTGGGGCTATGCCAGCCACTACCTCAATTGTTTGGCCTTTTATAGTAATAGGAAGGAGAGTCTGCTTGTATTCAGTAGTAGCTCCATGAATGCACAGCACCTTCACTTTAGGTAGCCTTGCAGACAATGTTTTTGGAACCAAAGAACTGGAGACTAATGTCAACTTGCTTACCGAATCCACCAGGGCCGAAACAGCAAGCCTATTCAATAAGACAGTTACTTGGAATGATGGACTCCCCATGGAGGGAGACATAGCGCAGCAACTAGGAAAGGCTGACCTCCGCCGAGCCATAGTACAGTCCATTGGTTCCAGTTGCTTTGGACATTCAGCATGGAAGTGCCCAGGTTCATTACATTCAAAACAAACGGGTGGAGAAGCTTTTCTTACTGGCTCTGCCAGCCGTGGTGTCCTCCTTGGCTTGAGCAATAGCTTTGGATTCTCCTCTGAAGCCTCAGACATGCGTTTCAGAGCTATCACCATAGCAAGTTCCTTATAAGACTGTGGATCCTCTTGTAGCACCCAACTCTGTAAGCTCCTTTCCAGCCCACGGACAATTGCCAGTATATATATATATATATATATATATATATATATACAGTCATGGCCAAAAGTTTTGAGAATGACACATATATTATTTTTCACAAACTCTGCTGCCTCAGTGTCAGACGCCGTTCCCGCTAATCCCCTGTCAGTCGGGGAACGGACGTCTGACCTCCCCGCTGGCTGCCCCGGAGTCCTTCCGGGTTCTCCTTACTGTCGGGCACATGCGCTCTTTCCTCTGTCCCGTTGCTAGGCAACGGGACGCCGCTTCCTGTTCCTGCCTATCAGGTCCTCCTGACCATTATTTAAACCTGACTCTGGGGCCATTAGGGTGCCAGAGTAACAGGTCTACTAGCCTGTGTTACTGGTTCCTTTGCTCCTGGTTTCCTGTGAGTTCTACTTTTCCTGCTTTCCTGTTGTGACCCCGGCTTGGCGACTATCCCACTATCTGAGTGACCCACATTGTACTTCGACCCCGGCTTGGTGACTACTCCTTTGGATTTCCCTTGGTACCGCATATTCCCGATTGGTGTGACCCGGACCGTCAGACCCTTCTACACTACACCGGCAACTGGCTAATAGGACCGCAACCTGCGTACCCTGTGCAGCGAAGTCCAAACCTCCTTGCGGGGGTCCCTGGTGAACACCAGGGGTACGTTAGACTCCGCACCTACTAGTTGGGTAGTGCTATTACCGGTTAGTGTTTTGCTCTGTTACATTCCTCAAACGGCCTACGGCCTGATACTCAGTTTTTATGATGGTAATTTGCATATACTCCAGATTGTCATGAAGAGTGATCAGATGAATTGCATTTAATTCCTTCTTTGCCATGACAATGGACTTTAGCCCAAAAACAACATTTTCAATGCATTTCAGCCCTGCCACAAAAGGACCAGCTGACATGAGGTCCGCGATTCTCTCATTAGCACAGGTGAGAGTGTTGACGAGGACAAGGCTGGAGATCACCCCGTCATGCTGATTGAGTTAGAATAACAGACTGGAAGCTTTAAAAGGAAGGTGGTGCTTGAAATCATTATTCTTCCTCTGTTAACCATGGTTAGCTGCAAGGAAACACGTGCAGTCATCACTACTTTTCACAAAAAGGGCTTCACAGACAAGGATATTGCTGCTAGTAAGAATACACCTGTCACGTTACCAGAGAGACTTCAACTGGATCCTGATAGTTCAGCCGAGATTGACGTTACTTCAGCGAGGGGCGCGGAGTCTAACAAGTGAAAGGTGTTCACCAGAGATTCCCGCAAGGGAATATGGGCTTTTGCGGCTTCCACTTGCAGGTCGCGGTCCCCTGGAGAAGTTCTCAGCGAACACAGCAGACGGAGCGTAGAATCAGGTAGAAGCAGCGCTGTCACTTGATAGCGGTGTTTAGGCGGGAGGTTTGGCAGCGTTGTCACTCGAGAGAGGAAATATAACTGAGATGTTCAGCGAAGTAGTCACTAGGGAGCTGGTTAGCAGGAGAAGATAGTGTCGCCACTTGGAAGTGCTTTACCGGAATGCTAGCAGCGTAGTCACCTGGAGGTGAGTTCCCCGGAGAGACGTAGCTTGGAAGCTTGAGGGAATAGCAAAGACACAGGAGCTGTTTCCAATCTTAAAGTCAGGGATTGACTGAAAGAACCAGCATTGAGTTCTGGTCAGAGGAAGTAGATATAGTGCAGTTCCAATTGACCAGCCAATAGAGGGCAGTGAGAACACATAAAGCAGTTAGACGGTTCTGCGCATGCGCAGAACCACTGAGCGCTGAACGGAAGAAGGGGAGAGACAGCGCTGGAGAGTTGCAGCAGCGTGGACCAGGTAAGTGAAAGAAATAGCGGGTCTTGGTGGGGATGGCCTCTGTAGTTAGCGGGTACACCCGCCGGCTCCCGGGGAGGCAGCGGGAGTCCGGTGCGTGACAGTACCTCCCCCTTTAGAGGTGGGCACCGAACACCTAGGACCTGGTTTCTTCGGAAATTTGGAATGAAATTTTTTCAGCAGAAGAGGAGCACGGATGTCTGCAGCCCGTACCCAGGAGCGCTCTTCGGGACCGTACCCCTTCCAATCCACTAAATACTTGATTGTTCCTCTAGAATTTTTGGAATCCAGAATATGGCTGATCTCGAATTCATCAGTTTGTTGGAGAGAAAGGGGAGTGGTAGATGTGACAGGAACCGAGAACCGATTAATGATGAGTGGTCTCAATAAGGAGATATGAAAGGCATTGGCAATACGTAGAGTGGGTGGTAGCCGTAGCTTAAAACACACGGGACTGATTACTTGAATGATCCTGTAAGGACCAATGTAGCGAGGAGCAAGTTTCATGCAGGGCACTTTAAGACGGATGTTCTTTGTAGATAACCACACCTTGTCGCCAACCTTCAAAAGAGGAATAGCTCTGCGTTTTTTATCTGCTGCCAGCTTGTAACGAGTAGAGGATTTCTGAAGGGCTTTTCGAACTCGAGACCAGATGGATAGAAAGTCCTGTCGAAGAGTGTTAACTGCT
Source organism: Mixophyes fleayi (assembly GCF_038048845.1). Classification (NCBI taxonomy): domain Eukaryota; kingdom Metazoa; phylum Chordata; class Amphibia; order Anura; family Limnodynastidae; genus Mixophyes; species Mixophyes fleayi. Next base: position 255,358,450 of record NC_134404.1, on the reverse strand, counting down.
GGAACTTGGGTGGGAGGGAGGGCTGAAAACTCTGGCATACGCGGATGGCCTCCAAATACTACGGAGAACGGAGTGGTTGATGTGGATTCGTGAAAGGAATTGTTATGTACGAACTCTGCCCAGGGTAGCAAATCCACCCAATTACTCTGGTTGGCTGAAGAAAAAATCCTTAGAAACGTCTCCAGATCCTGATTGACCCTTTCTGTCTGGCCGTTGGTCTGGGGATGATATGCGGAGGAGAATTTCAGACGGATACCCAGAAGATGACAAAGGGATCTCCAGAATTTTGAGACAAATTGTACCCCACGATCCGAGACAATTTCAGCGGGGCAGCCATGTAGTCGGAAGATTTCCTTAATGAAATGTTGAGCTAGACATGCTGAGGATGGAAGGCCGATGAGTGGAACGAAGTGTGCCATTTTCGAGAAACGGTCCACAATAACCCAGATGGTATTAAATTTATTAGCTGGAGGTAGGTCAGTGATGAAGTCCATGCTAAGATGGGTCCATGGCTTGGTAGGTAGTGGAAGAGGTTGAAGTAACCCTTGTGGAACCTGGCGAGGAATTTTGTTTTGGGCACAGATAGGGCAGGCAGCCACGAAATCTTTAACTTCGGTGGAATTTGGGCCACCAGTACTGTCGAGAGAGTAGTTCGAATGTTTTACGAGAGCCAAGATGACCTGAAAATCGTGAAGAATGACACCAGTGAAGAAGGCTCTTCCGTAGATGAGGAGGAACAAATGTTTTTCCCTGGGGGGGAATGGGGTTTGAGGAAGTTGAGAATAATTTAATGCATTTGGAGTCCAGGATGGGACGTTCCAGCAAGGTGTCTGATCCCAAATTTTCTGGGAAAGCCCGGGATAATGCATCCGCTTTCCTATTTTTGATATCGGGTTTGAAGGTGACCCGCAGATCAAAGCGGGTAAAAAAGAGGGACCAGCGGGCTTGACGTGGATTCAGGCATTGGGCTGACTGGAGATAGAGTAGATTCTTATGATCCGTGAAGATCGTAACCGGGTGACGAGCCCCCTCTAGAAGATAACGCCACTCAGTTAGAGCCAACTTCATGGCCAGGAGTTCTTTATCCCCAATGGCGTAATTACTCTCTGCTGGCAGGAACTTGCGGGAGAAGAAAGCGCAGGGATGGAACTTGCCTTGAATATTTTTTTGCGAAAGAACTGCTCCTACCCCGGTGGAAGATGCATCCACCTCTAGGAAAAAAGGAAGAGAGACATCGGGTTGCTGGAGGATAGGTGCCGATGAAAAGGCTCTTTTGAGAAATTGGAACGCTTCCAATGCTTCTGCGGTCCAATTTTGCGGGTTTGCCCCTTTTCGGGTGAGGGCTGTCAGAGGTGCCACCACAGATGAGTAACCAGCAATAAAGCGCCTGTAATAATTGGAGAAACCCAAAAAACGTTGAATGGATTTGAGTGTAGTTGGTTGGGGCCAGTTGATTATAGCATGAACTTTTCCCGGGTCCATTTGTAGACCGGAGCCAGAAACCAAATAGCCCAGGAAAGGCAACTTAGGGACCTCAAATATGCATTTCTCCAATTTGCAGAACAAATGGTTGGTACGTAATCTGGAAAGAACTTCAGCCACATGTAAACGATGATTGGGAAGATCTTTGGAGAAGATTAAGATGTCATCCAGATATACTACGACATTGGAATATAGCAGATCGCGAAAGATTTCATTCACAAACCCCTGGAAGACGGCTGGGGCGTTACATAAGCCAAACGGCATCACTAGATATTCGTAATGGCCGTCCCGTGTATTAAAAGCCGTCTTCCACTCATCCCCAGAGCGAATCCGGATCAGGTTGTAAGCTCCGCGTAGATCGAGTTTAGTGAAGATTCTCGCACCTTTAATGCGATCGAAGAGTTCGGTGATTAATGGAATGGGATAGCGGTTTTTAATAGTGATGGAGTTCAGGCCTCTGTAGTCGATACACGGACGGAGAGCTCCATCTTTTTTTTTCACAAAGAAAAACCCGGCCCCGGCGGGTGAGGAGGAAGGTCTAATGAAACCACGTTGCAGATTTTCCTTGATGTAGAGTGTAGTAGCCTCTGTCTCGGGCAGTGAGAGCGGATAGACTCGACCTCGTGGAGGAGTTTTCCCCGGAATGAGATCGATGGGGCAATCCCAAGCTCGATGGGGTGGTAGACGCTCAGAGGAGGCTTTAGAGAAGACATCCGAAAAGGAAGAATACTGGTGCGGTAACATAACTGTGGTGGGTTCTGAAGGAATCTGTGTGAAGCCGAGAGGTTTGACTGGTGTTAGGCATTGGCGAGGGCAGGCAGGACCCCACGCAATGATTTGTGATGAGGGCCAATCCAGATGGGGTGAATGTAGATGAAGCCATGGTAGACCTAGGATGATTGGGCTGATGGTTAGTGGGAGAACGAGAAAGGAAATCTTTTCCCAGTGGAGAGCCCCAACTTGCATGGAGATGGGTTTTGTTCGTTTAAGAATACTTCCATTAGGGAGACGGGAACCGTCAATGCCCGTAGTAGCCAAGGGCTTGGTCAGCGGAACAGTGGGCAGCGCTAGCCTAGTAACCAGAGATTGTGACATAAAGTTCCCGGCTGCTCCAGAATCCAACAAGGCCTTGGACGACTGGGGCCCTGAAAGCAAATGTAAGGTGACAGGGAAAGAACACGTTAGATCTGGAAAAGAAGTTGGAGAGGAAGTAAGAGTCCCTAGACTGACCTCTCCAGTGCAGGCTAGGGTTTGTCGTTTCCCGAACGCCGGGTACATGAAGCCAGGAGGTGACCAGGATCTCCACAATATAGGCATAGTTTATTCTTCATTCTTCTCTCTCTTTCATCCGGAGATAAACGGGAGCGCCCCAGTTGCATAGGCTCATCCGTAGATGTAGGTGGTTGAAAACGAGGAGCTAGACGAAAGGTAGACCGTCTAGGAAGGTCTTTCTCGGACGATCTTTCCCGAAGCCGAAGATCTACCCGGTTGCAGAGAGAAATTAGGGCATCCAAGGTGGGTGGCAATTCTTGAGAAGAGAGGGCATCCTTGATTTTATCTGACAGCCCTTGCCAGAAGGCAGCAACAAGAGCCTCATCGTTCCACTGGAGCTCGGAAGCTAGGGTCTGAAACTCAATAACGTATTGAGCCACAGAACGGGAATTTTGACGTAGTCTTAGGATGCTAGTAGCAGCGGACGTCACTCGTCCCGGCTCATCAAAAATCCTCCTGAATGCCGAAGTGAAGGCGGAAACATCATTGAGAAGATTGTCATTACGTTCCCAAAGAGGCGAGGCCCATGCCAGGGCTTTCCCGGATAGGAGGGAGACCATATAAGCGACTTTTGACCTGGGAGTAGGAAAATTCTGAGGTAATAACTCAAATTGAATGGAGCACTGATTTAAAAAGCCTCGGCAAGAGGTAGGATCACCATCAAATTTGGAGGGTGTAGGCAAACGCAGAGAGGAAGCGGCTGCAGCAGGGACTTCGACTGCTTGTGGTTGAGCAGCCGGCTGAGGCGGGGTCTCCTGTAAGGCGTCTAAACGGGATGCCAGAGTTTGCAAACCTTGCAGAAGTTGCATCTGAACTGCATCCTGACGCTCCACTCTTCCAACCAGGTGTTGAAGCATGTCCTTGGCGGAAGGTTCTCTATCAGGATCTGACATGGCTGGTTCTTAGTGTCACGTTACCAGAGAGACTTCAACTGGATCCTGATAGTTCAGCCGAGATTGACGTTACTTCAGCGAGGGGCGCGGAGTCTAACAAGTGAAAGGTGTTCACCAGAGATTCCCGCAAGGGAATATGGGCTTTTGCGGCTTCCACTTGCAGGTCGCGGTCCCCTGGAGAAGTTCTCAGCGAACACAGCAGACGGAGCGTAGAATCAGGTAGAAGCAGCGCTGTCACTTGATAGCGGTGTTTAGGCGGGAGGTTTGGCAGCGTTGTCACTCGAGAGAGGAAATATAACTGAGATGTTCAGCGAAGTAGTCACTAGGGAGCTGGTCAGCAGGAGAAGATAGTGTCGCCACTTGGAAGTGCTTTACCGGAATGCTAGCAGCGTAGTCACCTGGAGGTGAGTTCCCCGGAGAGACGTAGCTTGGAAGCTTGAGGGAATAGCAAAGACACAGGAGCTGTTTCCAATCTTAAAGTCAGGGATTGACTGAAAGAACCAGCATTGAGTTCTGGTCAGAGGAAGTAGATATAGTGCAGTTCCAATTGACCAGCCAATAGAGGGCAGTGAGAACACATAAAGCAGTTAGACGGTTCTGCGCATGCGCAGAACCACTGAGCGCTGAACGGAAGAAGGGGAGAGACAGCGCTGGAGAGTTGCAGCAGCGTGGACCAGGTAAGTGAAAGAAATAGCGGGTCTTGGTGGGGATGGCCTCTGTAGTTAGCGGGTACACCCGCCGGCTCCCGGGGAGGCAGCGGGAGTCCGGTGCGTGACAACACCTAAATTGACCATTTATCAGATCATCAAGAACTTCAAGGAGAGAGGTTAAATAGTTGTGTAGAAGGCTTCAGGGTGCCCAAGAACGTCCAGCAAGCGCCAGGAAGTCTCCTAAAGTTGATTCAGCTGCGGGATCGGGCACCACCAGTGTAGAGCTTGCTCAGGGATGGCAGTAGGCATGTGTGAATGCATCTGCATGCACAGTGAGGTGAAGACTTTTGGAGGATGGCCTGGTGTCAAGAAGGCCAGCAAAGAAGCCACTTCTCTCCAGGAAAAACATTAGGGACAGACTGATATTCTGAAAAAGGTACAGGGATTGGACTGCTGAGGACTGGGGTAAAATCATTTTCTCTGATGAATCCCTTTTTTAGATTGCATCTGGAGAAACACTTGTCCGGAGAAGGAAAGGTGAGCGCTACCGTCAGTCCTGTTTCACACTAACAGTAAAGCATCCTTAGACCATTCATGTGTGGGGTTGCTTCTCAGCCAAGGGAGTGGACTCACTCACAATTTTGCCATAGAACACAGCCACAAATAAGAATGGTGGTCAATCCTCAAGAGGCGTGTGGACAAACAAAAATCCACAAATTCTGACAAACTTCAATCATTGATTAGGCAATAATGGGCGGCCGCCAGTCAGTATGTGGCCTAGAAGTTGATTGACAGTATGCCAGGGCGAATTGCAGAGGTCTTCAAAAAGAAGGGTCAACACTGCAAATATTGACTCTTTGCATAAACTTAATGTAATTGTCAATAAAAGCCTTTGACACTTATGAAATGCTTGTAACTTTACTTCAGTACACCATAGCAACAGCTGACAAAAAGGTTTAAAAACACTGAAGCAGCAAATTTGTGTCATTCTCAAAACATTTGGCTGTGCGTGTGTGTTTGTGTGTGTATATATATATATATATATATATATATATATATATATATATAATGTGTGTTTGTGACAATGGTAGGTGTTTGGCATAGACTTCTAAAGGAGGAGGCTTATACTCTTAGCTGGCAATCTGTAGAGGAGGAATGTAAACAGAGTTACACATTTGTACAGCAGTTCACCTAAGTGAAAGAGTTACAGGTGGAAAACATATGTGTGACAAAATAATAGTACAGAGTTAGGTTTAACGCACATATTTTTAATTGGTGTAAAAAAACCATTTTTTTCCACAAGCAGAAGCCTGACAGGGTGTGTCTACAATCAAACAGAGCACCTGCAGCGAACTCCCAATATGAGTGTCATATGTCCATCAAGAGTTAGGGCTGTGGGAGGAGTCTAAACTATTTAAATCTATCGGTTTCATTGCTCATTTGTGAACAATGCCATTTAGTGTCTGGTGGCTAAGGAGTTGGTCTCTGTCTATCTAGCGTTAGGGTCACAAGAAAGAGTGTGGAACTATTTGCTGTCAATTTACTTTACCATCTTGACAATAAAACCAAAATAAAAAAGTAAGAAGGTGTTCCTGTATAATCACCTGATGTGCCCGTGTCATTAACCAGAACAGTACCTGTTTCCCAGGGAAAGGCATAGACAAGGTTAAGGATCCTGCTGTTATTCTTTGGAAGCATTAAATACCGTTTGTGACTGGTTGACGGTTGACTGGTGGCTAGTGGTCTTTACAAATCCAATTCTTTAGTGGCTTATGGACATAACTTTTTATACCTTTTTTTTGTAGCCCCCTTACTTCCCAATGCATTTCTGTGGAGCCTGTACCTGCCTTTACATTGGTGTTTCTTGGATTTTACATCCCCAAAATGATCCAATATATTGGATTATCATATTGCTTAACAGTAGAGTTAGGTTGTTGTATTATTGCATGATAATCTATATACCATATTTGCCTATTCTCCTGTAATGTACGGGAGTTTCAGCTACTTCTCCTGGACCGAGAGAGCAGGCCTTTCTCTATACTGGGGCCTCAATGAATAATTCCCAAGATTGGGTAGCATCTTTTCCTCAAGTTGGGACTGTCTCGCCTAAATTGGGACAGTTGGAAGGTATATATTCTGCCAAAGGTCACACTATGCAGAGTCATAGATAACATTTCCTCTACTTCACCACAGTACTGCCCCTACCATATCTTCCCTCCTTACCTTTTCAGCAGATGTAAGCAAGATAACATTGGGCAGAATATAAGGCTATAAGGCATTTTGAGGTTAGCAGAAATGTCCTACGCATCATTTAACATTTTACTACACATTCTCTTCCTTAACCCTGTTTTGTACTGCAAAACAAACAGCAACACAAAACTTACTAAAATGTAGCTTTTTTCATGCACAACACAAAACAAATTCCCTTCTCCAGAATCATTAGCCTTGTCCTGATCCTCAGAAGATCCCAGAGTCTAACTAGGGCATGTGTGTGACATTGTCTATTATTTATCAAGTACAGCAACTTTGTGGGCCCCCCTACACAGATATGTAGGAAAAAGGCTGTGTGCCGCAGAGGGGGCATAGCCATATAGTGCTGTGGGCGTGACAAACATAGGGTGTGGCTGCACTTCTTTAGACATGACATATTATGTATTAAAATTATGTTGCTCTCACCTATCTGTTATTGCAGCTTTCACAACCTGGTACTGGATTTTTGTATGGATCCTGGAATGTTGAGACATGTTTGGAAAATGTATAGGTACATGAAATATCGAAAGCTGAGCAATACGTGAACACAGTATATTTCACAGATCACCCAGTATATAATCTATACATTATAATAAAACATTACTGTGACTGGATCACTTATAAATAACTTATGGTATAAATTTATTTAAAGGAAATAACGCAGGGTGCTTATTTATATCATTGCAATGTACTGATTTTCCTATTTTGTGTGGCAATTTGTAGAGGAATGTAATTCATTTCTGAGGTATTCATTTCAGATGCAATACGCATTTGTTGAGGAAGTCTTTTGTGTATTTTGGTAAAGGAAATGTCTTGTTTGGGGTTTTGTAACTTTTTTTTTGGAATCCTCAAGTTAGCAATAGAGGGAAGGAAATGTGTATTCTGCAAATGTCTGAAGAAAGGCCTCATGTTAATCTCATGTGTGATTGTCCAACACACCCGAAGCACAGGGACGGTTAATTAGACTTGTTGTTAGATTTCCTCTGTGTCCACAACAGGATGCAGGAAATCACAGCAAGTTTTAGGATATCACAGATAAGTATAAATATTGTTAGCTTTGCATTGCATGTAAATCCATGCTTGGGTAAACATAATGCATCCTGATACTAAAAATAACTCGGACCTCAGGGGGCTGGCATACCCTGTGAGGATGTGTCCAAAACTGTAGAAAACAGCACTGGTTTGTACTGAATGTATTATTCTTGTTCTATCTGACCTGATCGCTGGTACCTTCAACCGGTGTGAAAGCAAATAAACATCACATGCTTCAAAGACCTGCTTGAGAACTTCTCCATGCTGAAAATCCTGTGACTTACAGATTAGACCCAAAATCCAATCTGTTCCCGGCTGACTGAGTTTGAACCCAGCTTTCCAGCATCATCGCTCTGGCCGCTACCCAGCAGCTCTGGCCAGTGTGATAGGTCAGGGGGGATCCATACACAGCAACCCTGATCCATAGTAAGAGGTCAGGGGTACCAGCCCAGGTGTACCAGCAAGGGGGTTCCCTAGCAGTGTCAGTTACCGATTACGAACCTGGTTCTGGATGCCAGTAAGGAGTCCGGGGGTGGCAGCATTTGTAAGCCCCTCCTACTGCGGTTAGAGGGCACATTTGGGATAACGAAAGGGAACGGTGGCAAAGTAAGCCCAGCGTGTTCCCAGCAACAACAGACAGGGTGGCATAGGCGGTCCATCCTGTCACAATTACATTTAGCACACTATCCCCCCCCAGCCACATCACCCACCCCAGACACATTATGACCTCCCAGTCACATCATGCTAGACCTCCCACTCTAAGACACCCCTCCCCCCAGACACATTAAGATACCCTTCCCCCCGACACATTAGGACACTCCTGGATGTATTATGACACCCCCGGACACATTGCGCTGCCCCCCCCGATACATCAGGCAACCCCCCCCCCCCCCACCCACACCTGGTGAAAACAATATGGCACCCTCCCTTAACATATTACGACACCCCCATCCCAATGTGCTTACCTATGCTGTCTGGAGAATGGTAGCGCCTGATGGCTCCTTTCCTAGCCCCCCACTCCTCCCTTGCAGGTGTGTTAGCATGTGCTATCCTCTTGTGGGGAACAAGTGTAACAAAAATACAAAAAAAGCTGGCTGCTTGCTTCCAGCGGAGGCTCGGACCCCACAGGCCAGCCCTAGACTGCTCAACATGGGGCTGAATTCTCTTATTAGAGGTAGCACCTCTATTGGGTACAAAATCACCTAGGCAATTAGTGGGTTTTGGAAAGCCATTTATTGTCAAAGCACAGCACACAGGGTTCTATTAATTTACGAGAACAAGTACCATTGGGTTACTGCACCATACCTATAATATAATCATATCTAAAAGGAGGTGTAGTTGCCACTCAGCATTGGCTCTGTTACGACTTCTGAGCCATCATCTTCTACTCCACTACCAGGTTGGTAAGGACTCAGTCCAATGTTTCCCCGTTTCTGGCAGACTCACAAAGTGACTACGTTCACGGATGTTTTCACAATTCAAGTAATTGGCATGATCCACTAATCCGTCCAGCAGGAGCTAAAACGCATAGTCAGTCGTATCCAAACCTAAAACACCAAATATGGGGTGATGCCCGGCTTGGTTTCCAAGGCTGTATAGCTACAGCAGGGCAGTTCTTAAATAATTAAACTGCCCAGGATTAGTGTCCCCTAGCTTCCCCCCAGTTGTCTCCAGACATGCTAGCTGGACAGGAAGATGAGCAAAAGGCATCTCCTCAACTATCAAAGGTAACATAAATTACATTAACCACCTTGGCACCTTGAGCCAAGTTTAAACTTATGTAGTCTTTTACAGTGATTATGTGAACTTGACCAACCGGGACTTTCAGCCCAGCATGGCTGAACACTGGTGCAGTAAGCCCTGCAAAGACTTTGTGATTGGTGAGCGCACCTTCCTGGGTTGTCTCCAGTCAACTTGGTGTTCTGTGGACTAAAAGTAACCATAGCTTCTTTGGGATAAATGTTATATTACCTTACAGTGCATGGGTGAACCATCGGGCAACTTTTCAGAATTGCGAATGCATTATAATATAATATAACATAACTATAACACTATTCATACTAATGTACCCTCACAACTATCCTAATCTCCACTCTGAAACACATTTACTACTCTTGTTTCAGATGTGCCCTCTTCCACTTAGAATGTAAGCTTTCTAATGAGCAGGGTCCTCCATAGCCTTTGTTCCCATGTCTGCATTTATTTAGGAGAAATTTAAAATGGCAATTTCTTTAAAGGCAAAACTTGTATACCCCAAGATGTAAACCTAAAACATATGTTGAGCAAATGCGGCCAACTCTACATTGGATTCATAATGTACACATTACACTTCTGTTTATAATAATAAATATATATTTAATAAAACAAATGTATTTTCTTTACAGTCAGACTAAATGTTGGAAATGTCTTCATAAGAAAATGTAAGCAATCTTCCATTTGGCTGGAGTGTGTAACGAGTATTTCTTGGAATCATCCGCATTCCATTAAGTGTGTCCTTATTTTTTAATTTTATTTTGTTATACAAAAGGTGTGAATTTTATGTGAACCTGGGATTCCTTAGTGAGAGCCTGCCTCAATTTCACTTTGTGCTTCCCGCAGATACATTATAGTTCACCCAATAATTCCATGACGTGCACATTCCAAACGGAATGTTTCTTGGAATAGAAGTTGGGCAAACTGGTGGGAATCACTTCAAGCACTTTGTAGCAGGACATGAAGCCTTCTGTTGCAAAGAAAATGTAGTGGAACGTCATTGGGTCCCCAATAGCATGCTAGTTTGTTGGTGTTGCTGCTTGTTATTAAGTTGTTTGCTTTGTGATGTTGGCGATTGATCCTTTCGCTGCTATTATTGCTTCCTATAGGTAGGTCATCTGCGTGTAGTACAGTACATGTAGTGTGCTGCTGCTGGTGCTTAGGTCATCTGCAATGGGAGTCCAGTTTGAAGGTTTTAGTGGGAAACAATTCTCCTTAATTGTTTCCTTTGCTGCTAATACATTCAAACTGTTCTTCTGCAGATGGCCTATGCCGATAGAGTTGAGAGGTTCATCAGCAGCTGCAGCCATTGCTGCACACTGCATGTCCGAACTTGGTTGGTGGACAGCTGAAAGTATCACAATGTCCTATGTTCTGAATGGCCTCCAGGACATTGTCAGCATTAAAAAAAAAATGAAGGATCACATATTTTCTCTTTTTTTTTTCTTTTTTCATTCTTCTACTTTAGCGGTGGATTCGACAGATTTTCTTTCCTGATTGCAACCATGCATTTGATCAGTTTATGAGTGGGGACACATTACTCGAAAATGGATTTTGTTTTTCCTCATCTTGTAGAAATTGTTGCAGTGTATAATGATATGACTGTCTAGTTCCAAAGTGCCTTTTCACCGATGGTGTTAGACATCAGGTTTTATACAGAACATCTTCTTGCCTACTGTACTGTATGTCTGTCATACAGGTACACAAAGAAACAATAAGAAGTAACATTACCTGGCTGAAGACCCTGGTATTATGTCACATACTGCTTGTTGCAATACTGTATGTAATATAGCTCTTCATTCTACAGAAGCTGAGACATTGTTTACAAAACAAAATGGCAAAAAAATTTGTCAATGAATGGAAAAAGAAAATTTGGCAAACTAGGATCCTCCTGTAACCATGATCCATAAATGGCTTAAACAGGCTGGTATACAAATAAGTCGTCAAAGTGTGAGGTATCATACCGAAGGTCTCTGAAAAGGCAAATACCATATTCTCTTCAAAAACCACACCGTAAGTATCACGAATCAGTATATAGTATGTATGGCATATAGTATGTGCTCTAATGCAGAGTCTAAAAGATTTCTATTTGAGTTTGTGACACACTGGCAAGTTTTAAGTGATTAAGGAATTTGTGTTAAAAGTCAATAAATAAATTAGTTTAATTAAAGCAAGATACAGTATAAAAAAATCTACTTTACACATAAAAGCATATGAGCACTTTACTTAACACTATTAATGCACTACATTTATTTAGTTTTGGCTCAATTGATCTTATTGCACATTGTCTACAAATAGAGTGAGTAAAGGTCAAGTTTGTTTTCATTTTCCTATAGGATTCATGGATAAGCATTATTTTTCAGAAGCAAGTGTTGTGCAAGGTGCAGGCCACCTTCTTTCATAAATCAAGGGCATCAAGGTCACTGTCTTTTACAATACAATGACCCACAGCAAAGCATCTCTGCCACTTGTTGTGTCAAAGGACAGCAAGGTCCACAGACCTCCCAAGTAAGTTGGTAGAGTAATCACCATTTTTGTTTGTCTATTTCATTATATTTACAAAATGTTACAGTATGCAGTATGGGCATAACAATATGGTGTTTTTTTTCTGTTTTTTTTTTTACAGGGAACCTAATTTTAACATGTTTGAAAATTTATATTCGCATGGTGGTAAAGATAAAAGACGAGCTACTGTCAGCAACTAAAACCTACCAGGACCGTCATCTCAAAAAGACACTTGCAACAATTTAATGAACCACCTGTTTTGAATATTGCCTGTAGCAATCAAGCAAATCGAGATGGTGCAACCATGAGAATTATTGAGAATACTAGTACTTTACTAGGGGATGGGGCAGAAAGTTTATACACTTTGTGGAATCTTAAAAGCTAACACTCACTTAATGTGGAGAGGGCAAAGTGTACTGTATGTGTGGTGTGCAGGGTTTGTGCCTTTGTACAGTAGATGGAATGTACAATGCATAAGTACTTTTGATGGAGCAGCATCCTTATTGTGAAAATGGTTCTACATTACAGGATCAGAAAAATAAATGATGAATTATGGAGAAAATGGCAAATGCTTGTTTAATCAGATTTAGTCTATGGAAATGTTAGATACTAATAAAATTAATTAGCATATTCATACTGCTTGCTTTTATATTATGGCATATGAACATTCAATCCTATTAAGTTGTTCTAAAAATCTTAGTTTTAACAGGATTTCACCTGATCTTGCTCTCTCAAGTTCACCTGCTGCTTTTTTCAGTTTTTCCTCGAGTTGCTTTACGTCGCATTCCAAACAATAATTACTGTTAAAGATGTTAAATGTTAATGGTAGGCATACATATAGCTGAATTAGGAAGGTAGGAAATAATTTATTTGTTTAAGTCACAGCGCGAACGTAGTCAGAGTATGATATACCTTATCAAGGGTATTGTAGTCTTCATCAATGTTAATACAGAGACAAGAGCATGTGATTAATTATTTCGGAAAGCACTGAACTTGCAAATCAACACAGGCACTGCCATTCAGTGTAAACTGCATCACATTCATTTATGTATATTTACAATGATTCAACTGCAAAACTTGTGGTTACCCTGCAAGTTTGATATTTAAAATTACACCTGCAGAAATCCTACTGCATAGGCTATGAGATGATTACAGAATTGCTCAGTGTAAATCAGTGTGATGTGTGCTACATCTGAGGTGGATTTTCAAACTTTAGGGTGGAGTACAATTTGCCTGGAGTCCCAATGTAAAACATTGTATAATACCAGCCCATCACTTTCACAGATGTAACACCCCCTCACTCTATCCCTGAATTGGGTGTTGTGGATATGCTGTGTTCATATTACTTTTGTTAGCGCAGTGCATCCACCCAAGTTACAATTGTTAGAGCAGTGACTCCAGCCAAGTCTTGTGTGCTGCATGCTGTGGGGATGTAGGTAGTCTTAAAAGGGGATGACTTGGGAGACCCCTTTGAAACCACACAGACCTCTCAGGGTTAACACAGTACAGCCTATATGTTAAAACACCTTGGTGTTTTTTTTAAAGGGGAGGGGCAATAGATTTAAATTTAACAGGTGGCACAGTTGAAACAAGTTGAAATGTACAAAATGCAATATACAGTTTAATCATTAATACAAATCTCAATCACGGTTTGAATGTAACTTGTCAATCACCTCACTGCTATGAAATAGGTTATTCCTACGGTCCTACCACTCTGACAGACAACATGCCATGCCAAAACTAAAACTGGATGGCTGTCAGGAATAACAGCCTTTTCATAGAACATGATTAGACAAAGAGCAATGGAGAGATAGAAGAGAATTTAGAAAATAGAATAGACTTGAATTAAATGGATTGGTTTAGCATAACCCCTAAAGATGAGTGTAATAGCCTTGAAAGGGGCTGAGTGGCCATCACAGCTCAGTTAGTAATTGCTGGCATATAAACCTCTCCTGCACATGTGAAAAACTTCAGTAAGGAATCTCAGCAGCACAACATTTACACTTGCAACAATTCTCTCACTCTGACTAATGCATATAATGCATTCACAATTATAGTGTTCAGTACCATTGATGCACTTGGTGAATATCCTGGTCTATTAGAAGGTCTATAATGTGTATCTCTGCAGTGGTTAGCTTCAACAATACTCCATACAGGGAACTACAGCTGAACAGAAATCTCTTGTGTTTTTAACTAATTCAGATGCAGTTACACAATTCAGGAACAGTAGGGAAATATACTTCTTAGTCTCTATGCAGTATATGTATTTCAACTGTGGGAACACTTATCTGTCACTGGAGGCAGGACACTTTGGCAGGGCTTAGCAAAAATCAGCAGGTACCAGACCTTCTCTTGCTTGATGTCCTCTCGGCTCACTTGCAGTTCACCAAGACCAAGGGACTAGCTTTAAATGCCCACAACAGCAACTCTTCACTGGGCTCACCCGAAGGTTCACTTGCATAGGTCCTTTGTAAACATGTCCCTCATAACTTCTGTCTCTCTAGGTTTCTCCAGCACTCCTCACTGACTGGATTCAGACTAGCTTCTATGTTCTGCTCAGGTTACTCTCTTTCACGGCGACTTTCCTGCTTCACTCTCCTTAAAAATGTTGCTCTTCATACTCTTTGCCCTTCCCCCATTTATGTTCTTCCCTCTGGTAATTGGTAATGGCAGGCTTCTCGATCTTCCAAGCCATTATTTTTATTCATTTATTTATAAGGCGCCAAAGATTTTGCAGCACCAGATACAGAAACAAGTAACAAATAGAGGAGATCGTAGACATCAGTAGCACAGATAAGTGTGAGTAATGCTATGGGGACTCACACAGAGTGCAGGAAAAGACATAACATGATGTATGAGACAGTCAGACTGTAGACAGACATGGGACAATAGGTAGAGAGGACCCTGCCCGTGAGAACTTGCATTCTAGAGGGAGGGGTGGTGAGAGACAGTAGGGCAAACTGGAAGGAAATGAAGATGGCAGGTAAAGGAAGAAGAAGTGATGGATAAGATGGTCAGGAGGTGGTAGGATAGGCAAGCTTGAAAAAGTCTTGAGTAAGCTTTTGAAGCGTCGAATGAGGTTAGGTATGGAGTTCCAAAATTTGAGGGCAGCATGGCAGAAGTATAGAAGGCGAGCATTGGAGGAAATAATGAGAGGTGAAGGTCTTGGTGAGGCAGAGCGTGAACAGGTGGGTATGTACCTCAAGACAAAGTCAGAGATGTAAGGGGGATAAGTTTTGGTGAGGGCTTTGTATGTGAGGGTAAGAGGAAGATGAGCCTAGCCGCAGCATTCTGGATAGATTGAAGGTCAGAAAAGTGAGAGACAGGAAGGCTAGTGAGAAGGAGGTTGCAGTAATCGAGATGGGAAATTATTGAATGGTTGCTTCCTGAAAGAGGAAGGGATGGATTTTCATGATGTTATGAAAGAGGAAGTGGCAAGTTTTGTTGAGGGCAGAATCCAGTGTGACTCCATAGCAGCAGGTGAGAGGAGAGAGAGCTATGTTGTCAATCAAGAGGGAAATATTGAGAGGGATAGCAACATTTGCAGCAGGAGAGATGATGAGCTCAGATTTGGAAATGTTGAGTTTGAGGAAACGTTGTGGCATCCAGGTAGTTACAGCAGAGAGACAGGTAGAAACTTTGGTTAGGAAGAAGGGAGAGAGGTCAGGGGAGGAAAAATAGATTTTACGTGTCAACAGCATAGAGGTGGTATTGGCGGCCAAGTGATTGAATAAGTTTGTAGAGAGAAGAGCAGAGGACCGAGGACAGAGCCTTAAGGATCTCCAAGAGGAAGAGGAGGGAAAAAGAATTGGGATCAGAGATGCTAAAGAAGCTACCATAGATGGAGGAGTCAAACCAGGAGAGAGCAGTTTTGCGAAGATCTAGGGAGTGAAGAGTGGTTAGGAGAAGAGCGTGATCAACTCTGTCAAAAGTAGCAGAAACGGTGAGATTTACGAGAATGGAGAAGTGACCTTTGGACTTAGCTGTGAGTAAGTCATTTTATTACTTTAGTGAGGACAGTTTCAGTGAGAAGAGAGGAAGTGGGTCACACAATTGAGGACAAGTCATTCAAGAGTTTTAGAAGCAAAGGGAAGCAGAGATACAGGGCGATAGCTGGAGAGAGGATGGGTCAAGGGACACTTTCTTGAGAATAGGACAGATGAGAGCATACTTGAAGGACAAGGGGAAGATTCCACTGGAGAATGAGTTTAAAGTGGTGAGAATGGTGATGACAGGCATTGGGAGAGAAGGAGCTGGGGAACTTGGAGGGACCAGGGTCAAGAGGAAAGGTTGTAGGAGAAGAGGAGGAGGGAAGGGTGAGGATCTCAGACACATTTACATGAGGGGTAGGAGCCAATGGTGGCACAGGGAGTGGACAGATGGCGGGAGGCAAGTCTGGCAAGAACAAAGTCAATTTTGTCTTTGATGTAGGTGGCAAAGTCGAGAGCAGTGATGGACAAGGGGGGAGAAGGTGGGGAGTGTAACGGATTACTGGATATACTACAAACTAATAGCTGGCTTACCTGAGGTGCAGAGTCTAACGATCTCCCCGGTGTTCACCAAGAACCGCCGCAAGGCGGGATGGGCTTTGTTGCCAGGAGTCGCAGGTCGCGTCCTCAGGCTCACCCTTAGATGTAGTACAGCGAGTAGGAGCAGAAGTAGCGTAGTAAGATGGGCCGCGTCGGTACACAGAGAGGCAATGCAGACGAAATCAGAAGGCAAATTCGAAGTCAATCAGGCCGGGTCGGTACATGGGTCACCAGAACAGGAGAGTAGTCAGAAAGCCGGGTCGGTACACTGGGACTGAAGATGAAGAATGGTCAAACAGGCAGAGTTCAATACACAGGAATCAGCAGAGGTCTAGGAAGCAGAAATCCACAAGGAACAGGAGCCAGGAACAGGAGAAGTTGCTCTGATACTCACCGAGTGTCAGAGTGAAGGTTTTATACAACAGGGTTTGATTTCCCCGCCTCCGGGTTGCGGTCATGTGACCGCCGAACTCGGAAGTGTGGCATCCGGACCAGCGGCGGAGAAGGTAAGTTCGTAACAGGGAGGACACAGTAGAGAATGACAGCAAAGAGGCGTCAGGGGTTGTTGGACAGGGAGGAGATAAGGAATGTGAAATAAGTTTATTTGTCAAGGGAGATGGCAGAATAGTAGGAGGAAAGTATGAATTCGGCGATGGAGTGGGATTTCCTTCAATGGCGTTCAGAGAACCAGGAGCACTTTATGAGGAGACAAGTTTTGGTGGCATGTCAGGGTTGGGGTTTTAGATTGGCACAAATTAGGTGGGGTGGCTGGGGCTGCGGTATCAAGGGAAACAGAGA
This sequence comes from Mixophyes fleayi, assembly GCF_038048845.1. Classification (NCBI taxonomy): domain Eukaryota; kingdom Metazoa; phylum Chordata; class Amphibia; order Anura; family Limnodynastidae; genus Mixophyes; species Mixophyes fleayi. The sequence goes on along the minus strand of NC_134404.1, from coordinate 255,341,287 downwards.
GTTGTAAAGAGAGATAGCGGAATTATGGAATGATGGAAGTAATGGGAGCAAGGAGAGGTTCAAGGCAAGGCGCAAAGAGGATGGGGTCAGTACTGTTGAGGTGAAGCTGCATGCGAGCAACTTTGGGTGGGAGGGGGGGTCATGAGTTAAAGAGAAAGAAAAGGAAAATATACACTGGTCAGAGAGGGAGAAGACATAAGTGGAGAAGTTGGAGATGTCACACAGATGGGAGAACACTAGGTTCAAGTAGTGACTATTACGGTGGGTGGCGGAATGAATTTGTCCATTGTGAAAGGCCATAGGAGGAAATGAGAGTTATTAGTTTAGAGGAAGCTGTAGGAAAGTCAGTAACAATGTTAAAGTCCCCAATAATAATAGTTGGAAGATCAGAAGCGAGGAAATGGAAAAGCCAGGATGCAAAGTTATCAAGAAATTGGGGGAAGGGCAGAGGGTCTATAGATGACAGCAACGTGAAAGTGGAGAGGGGGCAGATGAAGTGAATTTCAAAGGAGGAGGGTTTAGGGGGGTAACACTTGAGGTGTAGACAGTAGGACAAACACACCACCTTAGCAGTCCCCAGGATTGGGAGTGTAGGAAAAGGAGAGATCCCCTAGGAGAGTGCAGCAGTGGAAGCAGTATCAGAGGGGAAGATCCATGTTTCAGTAAGGGACAAGCGACCACAAGAAGTAGAGGGGTCATGAATAGTAGTGAGTTTATTGCAGAAAGATTTTGCATTCTAGAGTGTGCAGGACAGGGGAAGTTGATTGAGAAGATTGATGGAAATAAGGTTGACGCGATTAGTTGTCCCAGGGGAACAAGGTGATGTATGGTGGAGTGGAGAGCAACAGTGGATAGAGGCGATAGGCTTGGGCATGTAGTACAGAGTAATGATGTGGGGAACCATGTGCGGAATGGGTTGAAGTGTTGAATAGAGAGTAATAAGGTACAGGAGATGTAGTAATTGAGTCCTTGCAGAGTCACAAAATAGAAGAGTGGGCAAAAATACAGTCCAAATCTAGGTCAAACTCCGTTTCAACTCTTCATGCTTGTGATGGCAGGCAAAGCCTTGAGCAAGCTTGAAAATACAATGATTAGATAGAGGACTCTGGATCAGCTGTTACAGGGGGATTCAGTGGCTGACCATTTAGTAAAGCAGGTAGATTAACAGAAGGTATGTTGCAGGGAAACAAGATGACAGAAACAACAACATTCCTCGATTTGAGAAGGAGATAAGATCAGAGTTCAAAACAGACTTCTTGAGGTGTGAAGCATAGAGCCAGGGAGATGAAAATAACAGGAGTGAAATATGGAGTTTCAGGTGATGTTGACTGTTGTTGTGTAGCTGTGTTTTCAGGTGGAATGTTCCCCTCCTGTTCTTACCTTGTTCACCTCTTGGGTAACTCTTACTATGTCATATAAATTTGGCTATACACTTTTAGCAAATACACACTGGCTAAACAAATGCACACTGGCTAACACTGACTCTGTCTGTCTAATAAATAGGGTTATAGAGTCATATCATCACTTTCTTGGATTAACCCCCACTAAACACATCGTAGCTATTTTCCACTGTTCTACTCTCTGCCCAGCAGCCTAGACTCAGGAACAGCTTAGGAACTTAAAGTGGCCCTAGAAAAAATTCTGAACGTACCCTCATGTAGGTGGGACAAAATCAAAGGTACGTGGGGCCACTATGATAGTTGGCGAAGTTAGCACACCATTAGATTTAGCCATATAGGTTTTAGGTGAGGCCAATGCAATATGTAATGCTAGGCACAGGCACAACACCAACAGGTGGAGCCTGTTATAGTTGGCAGAGCTAACTGCCAAGTACGCAAAGCATTGCACTGGTAGCAGCAGGAAACTCCTACAAACATCTTGTCTCATTCCCTGTAATCATCACTCTGCTAAGAACAGTAATCAACCATTTATCAGATCATAAAGAACTTCAAAGAGATAGGTTCAATAGTTGTGAAGAAGGCTTCAGAGTGCCCAATAACGTCCAGCAAGCGCCAGGACTGTCTCCTAAAGTTGATTCAGCTGCGGGATCGGGGCACCACCAGTGCAGAGCTTGCTCAGGAATGGTAGCAGGCATTTGTAAGTGCATCTGCACGCACAGTGAGGCAAAGACTTTTGAAGAATGGCCTGGTGTCAAAAAGGCCAGCAAAGAAGCCAAATCTCTCCAGAAAATCATCAGGGACAGACTGATATTCTGTTACAGGGATTGGACTGCTGAGGACTGGGGTAAAGTCATTTTCTCTGATGAATCCCCTTTCATATTGTTTGGAACATCTAGAAAAAGGCTTGTCCGGAGAAGGAAAGGTGAGCACTACCGTCAGTCCTGTGTCATGCCGACAGTAAAGCATCCTGAGACCATTCATGTGTGCGGTTGCTTCTCAACCAAGGTAGTGGCGTCACTCATAATTTTGCCTAAGAACACAGCAATGAATAAAGAATGGTACCAAAACATCCTACAAGAGCAACTGCTCCCAGCCATCCAAGAACAGTTTGGTGACGAACAATGTCTTTTCCAGCATGATGGAGCACCTTGCCATAAGGCAAAAGTGATAACTAAGTGGCCCGGGGATCAAAACATCAAAATTTCGGTCCATAGCCAGGAATTTCCCCAGACCTTAATCCCATTGAGAACTTGTGGTCAATCCTCAAGTGGAGGGTGGACAAACAAAAACCCACAAATTCTGACAAACTCCAAGCATTGATTAGGCAAGAATGGATGGCCGCCAGTCAGTATGTGGCCCAGAAGTTGATTGAAAGCATGCCATGGCAAATTGCAGAGGTTTTAAAAAAGAAGGGTCGACACTGCAAATATTGCCTCTTTGCATAAACTTAATGTAATTGTCAATAAAAGCCTTTGACACTTATGAAATGCTTGTTATTTTAGTTCAGTATAGCATAGCAACATCTGACAAAAAGGTCTGAAGCAGCAAACTTTGTGAAAAACAATACTTGTGTCATTCCCTAAACTTTTGGCCGTGACTGTACACAACATTATTTACTCTGCAATCAGCTCTTCAGTGAAAAGATCAAGTCAATCAGCACAATTTATCTCACATGTGTCAGCACAGCCGCGACTCTTCCCCTCCTGCTTGTGACGTCCCGGCCGTCTCCATGACAACCGGGGCGTCACTTCCGGTTCCTACGTACCGATTGCCTAGGCAACAATCGGGACACATTGGGCTGTCAAACAGCTGGGCGAGCGCGCAGGGCTGTACAGAATCAGCCAAATATGGCCGATTAGGTTGTTAAATAAAAATCTGCTGGGCGCACTTTGTCATTGGTTCCCTGTGCCAGTAATTAATTAGCAAGTGCTGAGAGCACTTACAGGGCCTGTTTCTGATTGGTCATCTACACTATGTAAGGCAGTGAGGACTGAGCCTCACTGCCGGTTATAGCGTCCTGTTTTCAGTTCTGCTGCCTGCTACCTTGTACTTGTGTTGGTGTTTCTATGTCTGATTGATTACCCATGTATGACCCTTGCCTGTTCCTGGACTCTGAACCTGTGCTTCTGACCCTGATCTTTTGCCTGGACTCTTACGCTGCTGTTTTGCCTGTGACCTCTGACCTCGGCTTCTTTACTGGTTTTGCTGTCTGCTGCCGGCCCTCGACTCTTGCTTGGATTCACTCTGCTGTTTGTTCCTACACTCTATGGGTTCTCCCCACTCAGTGCACATCTCACGACCCTCTGTTTGTCTGCGGCCAAGTCTATCCCCACCACTAGGGGCTCCAGTGAACTCCAGAGCAGACTCCGGGTTTTGTTGCACTGGCTGGAGGGGTTCCTAACAACCTGTCTGTTGCCTTTATAAAGTCCATCAATTCTACCAAAACTTTACAGGAGCAAATATGTGTTTTGGATTTCTTTGCTTTTTCTTTAAAAATACTTTTTTGTTTGACTGTATATCACAATTCTTCCTTCTCCAATCCTTCGAACTTCGCTTTATCCACCACTATTCTACTTACTGCAATCCTTTGACTTTAGCTCATACCTCACTACCAGTCCTCTCTGGACTAAGTGGCTTGGGTGGACATGGTGTGTCTTAGATAGCTACCCCCAGCCAAGTGTTTTTTTCCTGAGATTTGTCAGCACTATTGGTAACGACATGGGCCTTTCTAGGGTAGAGCTGCGGTATATTGCTTTGCAAAACCACTCAGAGATACATGAAGTGGAGATTGACATTCTGAAACAAACAGTCTTCGCAGCTAATGCCTGCTATATAAGGTTGGTCAGCCAATGCAATGACCTGGCCTGAGGATGTTAGTTTGAGCCTAAAATTACACCACTTGACAAAAGGATGATCTGCTGATGGATAACAGTAAGGATATTTTGGCCACGTTGAGACTGATCTGTGACTCTCCCTGTTGCACTGCCAATGGTTCCATAAGACTGGCCCGGATTAAGCAACATGCTCGCTCAATTGCTCAGTGTGCCTTCAAATTCTGGATCCTCACAGCAGAGACCTTTTGGAATGATGTGGCACTGCTAGCCTCCTTCCAGAAATTATTGGTTTACCCAATTAAAGATGAGCTCACTGGCCAGTGCATTCTGATCTACAGCCACATTCAGAAACGTCAGCTTCAGAAAAAAGTCTACTACTCACTATATCCTGTCAGCTCACCAGCCATTGATTATCTGTGCGATGCCATCTGAGAGCTTTGAGGAACCCATATATCTCTGAAGGTCCTCATTGCACATGGACAAAAGAATTAATCATCTAGAGATGGGTAAGTACCTTGATTGTGGGCACCAAGGACACTGAAATAAAGTGTGTCCAGAATTAAGAAGATTGGGGCAATTGGGAAATGGGAGTTGCTCACAGAACAGGAGACAAGTCCATTAAGCATTGATGCCATTTTTTCTCCGCTTTCCATTCTTCAATTCCAGCTATCATCACCTTCTCCTGGGGGAACGACACATTCCCTTCTTGGATTCTGGAGCAATGGGGAATTTTATAGACTTGAACTCTGCCCTGAAAGATGGAACTACCTCTGGTACCTAAAATCAGGCCAATGGCGGTAGAAACTGTGGATGGACGACCCATAACCCTCAGCTTCGGTTCCGGTCACAGGAAGCTAATCTCATTCAATACCATCCAAACCGCCAAGAGACCAATTATCCTGGGTTATCTCTGTGTCTCCTTTCACAACCCAGTTATCAATTGGAGGACAAAGCAGATAAAAGGTGGGGGGGTTACTCATGCCAGAACACTTGCCTACAACCAGTGAGAAATGCATCACTATGGTCAACTATACATGGTGAGGAGACTACATCTGGCCAGTAGGACCATGGGGACTGTCTCAGAAGTACCAAGGGTTTATCAGAGTCTTAGAAAAAAACAAGCAGAGGCACTCCCACGCCAGTGAGAACGGAACTGTCTAATCAACCTGCTGCCTGGCACCCTGCCCCAAGTGGCAGGAAATACCTGCAGTAGGACTTAGAGCAAGGCTTCATCACAGAATCTAAATCCCCTGCAGGTGCAGGCTTCTTTTGTGTAGCGATTCCTTGAGACCCTTCATCAATTATTGGTGGGCTCAATGAAATAACAATCAAGAATCAATATTCCCTTCCCACTGATCTCGGACCTCTTCAAGAGGCTCCTTCAGTCCACGGTCTCCACCAAACTGCACCAGCGAGAAGCCTACAACCTGATCCATATCCAAGAGGTAGATTAATGGGAGATGACATTCTAAGGATGGGCACAATGAATAACGAGTTATACCTTTCTGCTTGTGTAATGCCCCAGCCATCTTCCAAGCCTACGTGAATTCCATCTTTAGGGACCTACTGGAGACATCAGACATCTACCTGGATGATATACTTATCTTTCTTAGCATGTTCAAGGAACATCAACCATGTGAGAGAGTTCTGCAAAAGCCACTGGACAATCATTTATTTCCCAAGTGTTACGGCTGACAGGGAACACCATGAACTTGTAGAACAGGCAGGAGAGGTCTTCACCTATAGATGCCGCCTCTCCCGTAGAGCTGGATGCACTCACAGGTATTTAGATGCCCCCAGGTCTTAAACTCAGAGTAATACAAGTTTATGATGTCACCGCAGCGCTGGCAAGGGCTAGATAGGAGGTAATAATGGAGTCCAGTAAACAGGCCGAGGTCAGAGGGCAATGGCAGGCAGCAGAGTGAAGTCCTGGCAAGGGCCAGGGGCTGACAGAAGGCAACGTATCCAGAGAACAGGCTGAGGTCAGGGTCACAGGCAATCTAACAAGGTCCAGGAGCAAGCCAGGGGTCATACACGAAAAGTCAATCAGAGTGCTCAGAACTGGAGCAGGAAAAGGGAGCAGGAAGCTATACCTGGCAGTGAGGCTCAGTCCTCACTGCCTAAATAGTAAGGGGAACCAATGAGCAGCAGATTGTCAGCGAGTCCCCTCCCTAATCAGCCATATGGCTGTGCTCACATACCCCTGCATGCTCGCTCCCCGCTGTTAGGCAGCTGCCGGGAAGCGAGCCGCGGTGGCCCGCAGTGGAGCCGCGGCTCATAACACCAAGATGGAGAAGTGTTCCTTTAACCAGTGTAGTGTGAGCATACTGGGACACCATCTCAGCAAATGGATTAAAAACAGATTTTAAGAATCTCCGTTTCTCCCTATGTCTGTTTTGTCCCACATTGCACCTGGTCTCATAACGTTTGAGGAGATGCAGACTGCAACAGCGAATCAGAATGACTCTGATCATCCAAATCTCATCTCATGAGAATAAGGGGTAAATAAGCGGTAAATGTATTAATTAAGGACAAAACCCGACAGGTTTTGCCTTTAATAAAATTGCCATTTGGATCTGAAAATGGTATCCAATGTGTGGTGTTTTGCAAAACCACCTCATAGTAAATTTCCTCCTTTGCGGTTTAAAGGCTGAAAACTGAAACAACATTCAGGGCCTGATTCATTAACAAAAACGAAACAAACGTAATGTGCATTTTTTTTAAAAAAACGCAGATACATATACATCGGGGATACGCATGTCCGTATTCAACAAGCAGCGGATCTAAAGAAACGTCTGTAATTGAATATGGGTCTAGCTTCACTCTGCTCGAACAGACAATACACTGCAGGATACGTCTAATACATATGTGAAATATATGTCACAAAAGAATGTACAGAAAAAGAAAAAAAATATTCAATTACAAAAAGTTTTTTTCCCCCCATAAAATACATTTAATTACGATGATAGGAATATCTACTGTACATAGAATAAATTTTTACAGTTGCTACTGATTGCAAACATATTTTCTAGCAAACATACACAGCCATCATCTGCAGTAATCGACATTTATATAGTCCCTTTGAGATGTCCAAAGCTTGAATCGGACACTGCGACATGCGCATTAGCTTGGCACGCCCTTACTATATGTTGATTATGTGCATATGCCCAGTCCCCTCTCCATTCCACCCATGAAATCATAGGCTGTAGTTAGGGTCCTTATCACTCGAAGATGAATTGGACAATCCTGCCTTGACTGGCATATGCTCCGTTTCTGGGCGTGGCTGTCCAATTTTACTCAAAATACAGCGCATATCGGCATTTGCGTTATTTGATGCATGATGGCTTGCAAAGTCCCAAACTGCTTGTGGTTCAGGCATGCTGTTTGAGCTATCTGGCCTGTCAGAACATAAATAAAAATACGGTAAATATTTATTAGGGCAAAAACATTAACTTATTAATTATAGGGCAATAATAATTTATTTATCATTGAGGACATATTTATTATCTTATGGAGGAAATACTATTTGATTTTTATTATGGGAAATAAGAATTTATGATGATGGCAACACTTAGTATTTCATGACTACAAGTGCCAGCCAGGGCTGGATTTACCGCTAGGAAACCTAGGCACCTGCCTAGGGCCTAGCGGCTCTCGGGGGGCACAGCTGGGGGGGACAGGAGCAATTTTAAAAAAAATGAAAAAAAAAAAAAAAATCGGCCCCTTCCCGACTCGCGGCACACCCACCCCCGCGACTCGTGCCACGAATCGGGGGAGGGGGGTCGGGTGCCGCGAATCCGGTCCCGGCAGCCTCTTCTCCTCTCAGTGTCTCAGTGATAGAGAGGAGGAGAGGCTGCCGGGACCCGACGAGCGATCACGTGACTCTTTCTTTTCTTTTTCTTTTTTTTTACATCTGGACTGACGGAGGAGGAGCAGCGCGCAATAGAAAGGTAAGTAAAACAAGGGACAGAAGTGGTGATGGTGAAGGGGCACAGAAGTGGTGATGGTGAAGGGGCACAGAAGTGGTGATGGTGATGGGCACAGAGGTGGTGAAGGGCACAGAGATGGTGAATGGCACAGAGGTGGTGATGGTGAAGAGGCACAGAGGTGGTGATGGTGATTGGCACAGAAGTGGTGATGGTGATTGGCACAGAAGTGGTGATGGTGAAGGGCACAGAGGTGGTGATGGTGATTGGCACAGTGGTGGTGATGGTGTTTGGCACAGAGGTGGTGATGGGCACAGAGGTGATGGTGAAAGGGCACATGTGATATTGTGAAGGGGTAAAAGTGACAATGAAGGGGCACAGTGTGATGATAGAGGGACAAAAGTGACAAGAGCACATACTTGGATTTATGCGTATTATTTTTGCAAACAACTTAAGTAAGTATTTCTGCCCTGACTTCAATATATATTATGTTTTTTTGACCCAACTACTTAAAAAAACGGGACTGCTTGGTAATTATTTAGGGGTGCCTTTTTCTGCAGCAGGGTGGCCTTGCTCTTTTCACATGTTAGGTACGCCCCCAAAGATGCAAGCCACGCCCTCACCTCCTTTGGCGGCACATGCGATTATATTTCAAGCGGCGCTGCATTGTAAAGGGAAACTTCCCTTTACAATGCAGCGCCGCTTGAAATTTAATCGCCGAACATGTTGAACACGCGGGTGTTGAAGAACCCGCATGTTCATACATTTACCCCCATGTGTGCATATCCTTGGACTTCAGAAAGGAGAATGGGTAAATTTTGCTTGTATTGAGAAGAGTAATTAGTAGAAATGGCAGATGGGGATATACAGTATTTTTTTGAGTACTCACATTGTAGCCATATTCTCTCCTCACACACATTTATGCATAGAAAGTTATAATAATATGTTCTATCAGTGGAAATTGGTAATTTTTGGACACTTTATGTATGATAATTTGGTTAATGTCCTCTGATGAACACATTGTTTGACAAACACTACATGTACATTTGAAAAATAATGCCATAGATGTTATATTTTCTGCAGCTCTATTGAGTTATTGTACTCTTTGTGAGTTTTTTGCATCACATAGTTAGATCTATAATCGGATTTGTATAATGCGTTTTATCTCTTCATTGTGACTGACCTACATTCCCCATAATGAATTGGTCGAGTGCCACTCATTTCCATATTCCTCTATATTTTTTGGCATTCTGTTTATGTATTTCATCTTTTATGATTGCAGCTGTTGGGTCTATTGTTGCACATTGCCATGACAGTGATGACACCAATGTTAGGCTGCCCTGACACCATATGTGCTGGGTTCATTGTAGTAGGCATCTCCTTAACAAAGGTTCCATTGTAGGGACAGAAACGATCATCGAATGTTTGTGATCTTTATTTTCCTGTTCACAATTAAGTGAATGTGATATATGCTGGAACTGATTTTTGATAGTATAATTGGTTATATGCTGACATCTTGCCCATTAATTTCTGAATAGATAGATAGTTTTTTCTTTTTTTCTAGATAAATGACCCGAACTAGGGTGGGCTCAAGCCACATAATATCACTGTCCCTCCATTCCATTTCAATATTATGGGGCATATTCAATTAGGTTCCCAGTCCGCTGGATCGCGCCGGAACGGGCCGTGAAGTTAATCCACAGTACCGCAATAACGTGGAAAATCCACGTTATTGCGATACCTTCTTACCGGCAACACTGCCCAGGTTCCTCCGTAACGCGCTTTACCGCAGACCGGAAACCTAATTGAATATGCCCCTATGTATGTAAATGTGTGTGGGGTGGGGAGGTTCTTTTTTTGACGTTTTACTTTTTTTAATTTATTTTTTTCCATTTTTTAAAGAGTGGGAGGAGGACTACAGGTCTAATCTGTCTGTTAGAATCATGTCATATACGGTAAATACTTTTAGCACACATGACTTGGACAAAGCTGAAGTCAGCTAATCAGTTTCACATATCTCTTACTCATCTTTCACACAAGTTAGAGAATTAAGCGGATCACTCCTCAGTACAGTCCACACACTAAACCAGTCACCAACCTTACCTGAAGTTGTCTTCAGGGTCACCTGAGAATATATTTATTGTACGCTTACAATATAAAATCCTGCTATCTAATGATCATTGGGTCAACATAGCAGACATAGGGTTAACATAGTCAAGCAACAGATTTTCTCTAAGTAAAGCTTATGCATTTTGTAAAAGAATGGCACACTTCTACACATAGACAATGAAGTAACTGCCATGGTAAGCAATAAATATACTTTATTCCTCTGACGCTGTGGTAAATTTTACATATTTCAATTCACAATTGACCACAGATATATAGGCAGAGTATATTTTCCTCTCCTTGTGATGGTCGTAAGGGATTGTTAACTTTAACCAAAGAGAGTGAAGATTTCAAATCAGTAAACTCAACTGCCAAGCCAGAAATTAAATATAATGCTATATATTTTTACCATATGAGGAAAATTGGATATATATGTTTTAATACATTAAAATGATCATAGTGACACAAAGCCAATTTGGCACTTCACATTTCCATCCTAGGAGATTACTATACTGTGAACCATATGCTAGATATGAATTAACTGTTTCCGACAGGTCTTATCATGCTAAATCAAACTATGCCGAAATATGCCATTTCTTTGCCTGAGTTATAATACAACTTTATGGAGTTGATTATTTAATAGAGATGTAAACACTAACCAAATGCATCCATTTTTTACTTATAATACACTCACCCATATATTTCCTGCCCTACTAAGATTACACTGTTACCCCATGTGAGGATACCATCCTTAATGTATCTCTCTGTGTCGCACAGCTGGCCGACCCAGTTCCTATACACAGAGGCGCTGAGAGGGGTGTGAGGCGGGTACAAATTGGCTTATGGGGGAGGAAGCGAGCTGACCGATGTCAGCATCTCCCAGTCGCCGGACAGTGTGTGACATCATCACACACTGTTCCAGCAGCCAGGAGAGCAAGGAGGAGGAGATGCTCCATCTCTAACACATCACAGCTTAGGTAAGTATGCTGTGTCAGGGGGTTTTATGTTGTATCTGGGGGGGGATAGGCTGTGTCAGGGGGGGTTATGCTGTGTCTCGGGGAGGTTATGCTGTGTCTTGGGGGGGACTTATGCTGTGTCTGGGGTGGGACTTATGCTGTGTCTGGGGTGGGACTTATGCTGTGTCTGGAGGGGCTAAAAATTAAGAGGTGCTCAAAAACAGATTCCTGCTGTAATTGCCAGCAATGTGCACAGAGCAATGTCCGTGTGCCACATCGTTGGCAATTGAATCTCCCCCATGTTACTTTATGAATGACTTAGTTTGGAGTTTAAAATTTTATGTAATTTTCTCTCATCATTATTGAGTTTATGTTTAAGGGTTTTTGAGCGCCTCTTAATTTTTATTGTGTATTTATCTTTGTGTGGGGTTGCAGCCATTTCTCTTATACAGTTACACTTGTGTTTCATTATTCCAAACATACAGATATCTATGATTATTTTTATCCCACATATTTTGCTTGTATAATAATTATATACTGTGTGATCTGTGTTGTGTACTGTGTTCACTAATTATTTTCCACATATCATGTACATTTTCCAAACAGGTCCCAGCATTCCAGCATCCAGACAAGAATCCAGTACCAGATTGTGAAAGCTGCAATAACAGGTAGTTGAGAGCAACACCATTTTAATACATAATGAGGGGAATTCAATTGTGGAGTTCGGACATCGTGCCGCACACATTGCCGGCAATTACAGTAGCAATTTCTGTCAAAAACTCTGCTGCAAAGTGTCTCACGGACGTACCAGAGACACATTGCGGCTAATTGAATTCCCCCATAATGTCATGTGTAAAGAGGCGCAGCCACAGCCCATGTTGGCCACACCCCCATCACTATGTGACCACACCTCCTTTCGAGAAGCGTGCATTGCGCATCCCTTCTCTTGCTGTGTGTGGAGGGGGGCCCAGAAAGTTGCTGTGCCAGGGCCCCAACTTCCTCTTGTCAGCCCTGCTTATACAAGGTTCAAAATCACCCAGACAAATATCCAAAATAAAATAAATAGGTTTATTTAGCAAAATGGTAGAACCAAACAGCAATAATAATATTTAAATGATGACCTGCAACACATATCAGTACAGTCTGACACAGAAAACATACAGGGTATAATAAAAACACCTCACCAGTATGCTAGCCACTATCAGGGGGTGTTGTCCATCTAAGATTCTCCTGGGAGGCAGACTTTCTCCCCTTTAAGGCTACCAGCAAGACACCGGTCCTGTGTCACTGTCACTCTGTTTCTGGCGTACAAACAGCTCACCAAAACCTGGAGAGAGATAGATCAAGACAAGGGTAGTATTCCAGAATGCTTGTCGTTTCTCTGTCACCTGGCAGAGACGAAAGCCTGAATTCCAGCTATCATTGGGTAGGGAATGCCAATTTGCTGTTTGGAGCACTGTCTTTTAAAAGCAGAAATGACCTACTCATGAGTTTCAGGACCTGCCTTATTGTTCCTTTTCTGTGTTTACCTTTTCACAGAGAGCAGATGATTTGCTTTTAATAAAATTAGGGACAGGTATTGTTCTATGACTATACAGCACAGTTTGTTTAAACAGAAGAGATTGCAATTCAGACACACTCAGGCCCGGCGCTTCCATTAGGCAGCATTGTGCAGCTGCCTGGGGCGCCGGGACCTGATGGGCGCCGGGACCTGAAGGGCGCCGCAGACAAGTTTTTTTAAATTAAAAAAGTCTCCAATAGACTTTTTTCATAGTTTTGCGGCGGCAGACGGCTGTTTTAATGGCCCGGCAGTGTCTCTGCCAGTGATGTCAGTCTGTCAGTGAGAGACACTTCCGGCACATTGAAACAGCTGCCGGCCGATGCAAAACAATGATCACACTGTCTGCCAGTTATTTGCAGGACCCGCCCCCTCCCCTTCCAGCATGCTCTGCTCCGCTCCACCCCCCCACCCCTCCTTTAGGAAATAGGGTGCTCCATCCAGGAGCAAAACTGAGAGAGTGTAGTGGGGAAGTAAAAGCTATATGGGGAAAACATGAAAATGTATAATGATTATTATTTGGTATTGTATTTTTTTGTTTTGTTTTATGTATTCTCCCGTCCCTCTCATCTACGCACCTGCACCACCTTCTCCCCTGTCCCTCTTATCTACACCCCCTTCGCAATCTTCTCCCCTGACATTCTCATCTACCCCCCTGCGCTATCTTCTCCCCTATTCCTTTTACTTGTCATCTTGCAGCCTACTTCCAGCACTGGGTATATATGTGTTTAAAAATCCACAGCAATACAAAAGAATGATGTGGCTAAAAATAGAAATCATAGCTTAAATAAAAATATATATTATTATATCAGCAAGCAATTTTAAATAAATTACAGC